>NC_050485.2:34884701-35044701 GCF_012460135.2 Molothrus ater | reverse complement strand
TGTCACAGGGCAGGCAGGGACTTCTCATCCTGACAGCAAGAGTGGCAATGATCCGGTCCTGAGGGACAGGGCCATCCCCAGAGGGTGCTGGCACTGCCCAGGGAATGGGCACGGCCCCGAGGCTGCCAGAGCTCCAGGAGAGCTTGGACAGCACTGCCAGGGATGCCCAGGTGAGGTTTGGGGATGTCTGTGCAGGGACAGGGGCTGGACTGATGATCCCTGTGTGTTCCTTCCAGCCCAGGATATTCTGGGATTCTAAAATTCCCTTTCCTTGCCCCCATCCAGTCCCTCAGGTGACTCTGGGGCTGTTCAGTGTCTGCACCATTGACTGCTCACAGGGAAACACCAGAATTTTCCTAATTCCCAATTCCCAAAGTGCCTCCAGCAGCATGGCAGTGACCAAAACAAAAAGCAAAGGCTCTTGGTTATTAAGATTGGAAATTATTAAGGTTGGAACAAACCTTTAGGATCATCAGCCACCATTCAGCAGCCCCGTGGTCACTGCTGTCCCTGTCCTCAAGTGCCACATCTGCAGGTTCTGACCACTGCTGGGTGACTCCACCTCTGCCCTGTGCCAACGCCTGAACACCCTTCCTGTGGGGAAATTCCCCTTCATGCCCCATCTAAACCTGCCATGGTGGCATTCCTTGAGGCCATTCCCTGTTGTCCTGTCCCTGGGAGGAGCCAGTGCAGGCCTGTAGCAAGGGCCAGAAATTATAATAATTTTATTATTATAATATTTTTTGATAACAATAATTTTTGATAACAAGGGCCCGGGATTCCAAGGGTTGGCATATTCTGTACCAAAAGCATCTTTTCCCTGCTTAGGCTGCTTGGCAGAGCTCCTCTCACAGAGACCCCCATTTGGGATTATTTGGGATGGTCCCCAGCAGAAGAGGTGCATGGCATGATTTCCAGCCCCAAACCCTTCTGACTCCTCATAAGCCATTAACAGCAGTGGTAATGAGCGTGCACTAAACATTCCATAAAATATGTAAAGCCTGGATGGTGCTCAATAGATCTTGGCAAGTGCCTCGTTTAACCTTCACAGCTCATGAAAAACTGCTCCAGCTTCCCCTCTCAGACATGAGAACCATTGATTGTTTACAGCTCTGCATGACCTTTAGTGACAAGTGAGGGAAATGATGAGATATTCGGGTGTAATTCAATCCTGAAATGTGCTCCAAATGAGCTGGGGCTGCACAGGGCCCACGTTGCTCGTGCACATTTATTTCTGCCCCGAGTCTCATCCAAGTCTTTGGAGAAGGTGTGGAGGAAACTCTTTCAAAGTGTTCTGAGTGCAGATAAACTGTTAATATCTGGGAGACAGCAGGGCTGAAGAGCTGCTCATAACTATAAAATCTATAATTAATTTAAAAAAACATCAGCTAAACGACACTTTGCTGTTATAGATGGGCAGCACACGCACCAAGATCCTCTCCTAGAAAAGCTGTGCAAGGACTTCTTCAGGCTCACAGGAAACATCCAGCCTCCACCCCACCACATCTGTCTGACAGCACCTCCATCACCCACCCTGGGCTCTTTGCTTCCCTGCTGGTCCCACAGCACCCAGCCCTTCAGGGGTTAAAAACAGGACAGCCACTCTTCCTCTCCTCTGGCCTCTCATTTCTCCTCCTCATATTTTCGGTTTATTTCCCTTCAAACCCTTCTCACCACCCAAACTCCACCTCCTGTGGCAGGGAATTGTTGTCTCTTCCTACAAACCTGTAATTACAAGGCAGGAGCGCGCCCTGAAATGGATTTTTTGGGAACACAGTGTTACAGAAACACCTGGGAACTGGGCTGTGCCAGAACATATCCCTTGTTATCAGTGATTTCAGTGGTGGTGGCCCCGTGGCTCCTGTGCCTACCAGGGGTCAGGGAGTCCTGGCACGGCCATTCCCAGGTGCTGGCCCTGCTCACAGGGCACAGCTGCAGCCCCAGGGGTGTCCCCTGCCAGGCTGGACACTCTCAGTGGCCTCGGCTGCTCCTGGGGCCATGCCCGTCCCCTGAAGGCTGAGCCTGCCATGCTCTGGGCGAAAACAGGATCACAGAATCACTGTGTAAATGTTTAAATCTGCCTGCAAACAGGATCACAGAATCACTGTGCAAGTGTTTAAATCCTACAGCAAACAGGATCACAGAATCACTGTGCAAGTGTTGGAATCTTACAGCAAACAGGATCACAGAATCACTGTGTGTTTAAATCTTACAGCAAACAGGATCACAGAATCACTGTGTGTTTATATCTTACAGCAAACAGGATCACAGAATCACTGTGCAAGTGTTCAAATCTTACAGCAAACAGGATCACAGAATCACTGTGCAAGTGTTCAAATCTTACTGCAAACAGGATCACAGAATCACTGTGCAGGTGTTCAAATCTTACAGCAAACAGGATCACAGAATCACTGTGCAAGTGTTCAAATCTTACTGCAAACAGGATCACAGAATCACTGTGTGTTTAAATCCTACAGCAAACAGGATCACAGAATCACTGTGTAAATTTTTAAATCTGCCTGCAAAGAGGATCACAAAATCACACTGTAAATGTTGAAATATGCCTGCAAACAGGATCACAGAATCACACTAAATATTTAAATCTTACTGGACACAGAATCACAGAATCAGTGCCTAATTGTTTAAATCTTACTGCAGACAAGATCACAGAATCACTCTGCAAATGGTTAAATCTGCCTGCAAACAGGATCACAGAATCACACTAAATATTTAAATCTGCCTGCAAACAGGATCACAGAATCACTGTGTAAATGTTTAAATCTGCCTGCAAACAGGATCAAAGAATCACTCTGCAAATGGTTAAATCTGCCTACAAACAGGATCACAGAATCACACTAAATATTTAAATCTTACTGGACACAGGATCACAGAATCACTGTGTAAATATTTAAATCTTACTGCAAACAGGATCTCATTCACTCTGTGCATGGCTAAACCTGCAGACAGGATCTCAATCACACTAAATATTGAAACCTGCCTGCAGACAGGATCTCAGTGACCGTGTGCATGGTTAAGCCTGCCTGCAGACAGGATCTCAGTCACCCTGTGCATGGTTAAACCTGCAGACAGGATCTCAGTCACTCTGTGCATGGTTAAACCTGCAGACAGGATCACAGAATCACACTAAATATTGAAACCTGCCTGCAGACAGGATCTCAGTCACCCTGTGCATGGTTAAACTGCAGACAGGATCTCAGTCACCCTGTGCATGGTTAAACCTGCAGACAGGATCTCAGTGACCCTGTGCATGGTTAAACCTGCCTGCAGACAGGATCTCAGTGACCCTGTGCATGGTTAAACCTGCAGATAGGATCTCAGTGACCCTGTGCATGGTTAAACCTGCAGACAGGATCTCAGTCACCCTGTGCATGGTTAAACCTGCAGACAGGATCTCAGTCACCCTGTGCATGGTTAAACCTGCCTGCAGACAGGATCTCAGTGACCCTGTGCATGGTTAAACCTGCAGACAGGATCTCAGTGACCCTGTGCATGGTTAAACCTGCCTGCAGACAGGATCTCAGTCACCCTGTGCATGGTTAAACCTGCAGACAGGTTCTCAGTGACCCTGTGCATGGTTAAACCTGCAGACAGGATCTCAGTCACCCTGTGCATGGTTAAACTGCAGACAGGATCTCTGTGACCCTGTGCATGGTTAAACCTGCCTGCAGACAGGATCTCAGTGACCCTGTGCATGGTTAAACCTGCAGACAGGACCTGGGGCTGTCAGAGCATCCCCAGCAGGGCATCCCCAGCAGCTCTGCCAGCTGTGCCCTGCCCAGCCCCAGCAGCAGAGGCCAGGGGGGCTGCAGGCCCAGGGGCCCAGGGCTGTGGCCAGGCAGGGGAGCAGGAGCAGGAGGGCTCAGCCTGGCCCCAGCGCTGCTGCACCCCCTAAAATCCCACCTTTGGTGTCCAGGGCTCTGCAGGGAGCAACCCAGTCCTCCTGGAGAGCTGGCACGGGAATGTGATGGCATTCCCTGCACCAAGCCCCCTTTAATTCAATTAACTGATTTCACAAGTTACATTGCTTCATATAAAACAGCTTCAGACAGTTTGGGTGTTCTCACCTTTAATGCTCCACTGTCAGAGCATTTTTCTCAGATAAGTGAGAAATTAGTGCTCCATTTGTTTCTTGTCCAAGTGGGTTTTTTCACTCAGATTTCATTTTTACTGAACAGCATCTTCCCCAAATCTCAGATGCAGGATAAAATCCATTGTTGGATTTGTTTTATGCACCACATCACAGACACACATCCTTGAGGCCAGAGCATCCCAAATATCTGTACACTGGCACAGCTTCCCTGCCAAAATCCACAGTTATTCCCACTTTCCCAAATAAATCATACAACAGCCAGCTCTGCACCCTTCCCAAGCTGCAAACAAAACCAGATTTGCAGCTGCCTTTCCATGGAGAAGGATTGTTCAAGATAATTTTTCTCATTGATTTATTCCCCTGAAGCTCAAACTCTTCCTGTTTAAAGGGGAAATTTTAACGTGAGGGGTGAAGCTGTGTAGCCAGAGAATTTAGAGCTCAGCAGGATTGTTTTCTAAATTCTCAACATTCCTGAATTCAAGTCCTAAGGCACGAGGAAACTCCAAACATTAAAACAGCAAACCCAGCCCAGGCCAGCTGCTGAGAAATGATCTCTTTAAATCAGCTGAGCTCCTTGGCTCACAGACTGGGATGTGCTCTCCCTCTAGAGTTGCAGCTGGAGCCCAGAGCTGGAGTGGTTGTTGTTCTTACCCATTCAAACAGAGAAGTGGCCTTGAAAATCCATTTTTTGCATCAAATCCTACCAACCAGCATTTTATCCAGCCTTGACCAGGGGCCTGAACACATCCCAGAGCCCCTTTGATCAAATAGCTACTAGAAAATCACTCACAAAACCTCGTATTTCCACCACTTGTATTTCCATATTTCTCAGCACTCATTATCCTCAGCACATCTTCCTCTTCCCTTCTGCCACTGTGATACAATCAAGCAAATTCCCCCTGAAGAGGTTAATTAAAGCCCTCTCTGCTTGGAACAGCACAGGAATAAAAAGCATTTGCCTCGTGCCCATTCAAACATCTGAAGTGCAGGCAGGAAAAAGGGGAATAAATATAAAAGCTCCCAGAAAAGGAGCTCTCCAGGAAGAGCCATCTGCTCCCCGTGCCCCCAGGAAAAGCAGCTCCTCTGCCTTGCCAGGAAATGCAACCAGCCTTGGGCTCCAGGAGCCAGGAGAGCTCTGCCCTGCCCTGGCTCTGGGAAATGGCAGGAATAATCTGGTTTGCACCCTGGTGGATGACGCACGGGCTGCAGGGAGTGCTGCCCTGGGGCTGGCAAAGGGAGCCCTGGAAACTGGGATGGGGGCCAGGGAGCCTGACACCTCTCAGGGCTGCAGTTATTCCATGTTTTTATTGTATTGGAAGGAAATGGGCTGGAATTCACAGAATGACCAGGTTGGAAGAGACCTCCAGGACCATCGAGTCCAGCCCAGCCCCAACCCCTCAACTGAACCCTGGCACCCAGTGCCACATCCAGGCTTTGTTAAACACACCAGGGATGGGGACTCCACCATTCCCATTCCCTGTGAATTCCCAAAATTCCCCCAGATTCACAGAAGTCACAGAATTCAGAGAATTCACAGAATCACTGGGTTGGAAGAGACCTCGAAGATCATCAAATCCATCCCAGCCCCAACAAAACCTCACCTAAACCCTGGCACCCAGTGCCACATCCAGGCTTTGTTAAACACACCCAGGGATGGGGACCCCACCACCTCCCAGGGCAGAACATTCCAGAACTTCATCTCCCTCTCTGTGAAAATCTTTTTCCCAATATCCAACCTGTATTTCCCTTAGGCTGTCCCTGTTTTCCCTGGGAGCAGAGCCTGACCCCCAGCTCCACCCTCACAGCCCCTTCCCGTTCTGATTCTCCTGGTTTTGCCCCCATTCTGCTCAGTCCAAGAGCAAATGGGCCCCAGCAGCCCAGGGCTGGTTCTAAGGGATGTTCTGGGGCACAGCTTGGGAGTTTGCCTGCAAACTCTGTCCCAGGACTGGAAAGCTTTCCATGGCATCCTCTGAGGAGTGCCTGGGCTCAGTCAGTGATGCACAGACTGGGGTGGGCTGCAAGGGACCCCAAATCCCCCCAGTGCCACCCTGCCATGGCAGGGACACCTCCCACTGTCCCAGGTGCTCCAGCCCCAGGGTCCAGCCTGGCCTTGGGCACTGCCAGGGATCCAGGGGCAGCCCCAGCTGCTCTGGGAATCCCATCCCAGCCCTTCCTCATCCTCCCTGGGAACGATTCCCAATTCCCAATATCCCACCCAGCCCTGCCTCTGGCTCCCAAGGAATATTTGCATCCATTCTCTTTGAAAAGCACAGAGGAAGGAGCACAACAGGTTATAGTGGAGCCCTGGAAAATGTTAAAGATAGACTTTGCAAATATTGGGCTTTGGGTTTTCTCAGGTCACTGCACCTGTGTAAGCAGTATAATAAAAGATATAATTGTTTGATGTGATGATTGTTTAGTAACTAAATATAATTATTGTATAATCATAAGAAGAATCATGAGAAACTATGTTAGAAATTTAAGGGGGGAACCATGAGAAGCCATGCTTGACTGAAATCTATGTATACAATAGAACAATATGAGTTTAATAATTAACATGAAAGTTATATAACTATAGAGTATAAAACACGTTCAGCTCGAATGTATGGTGGGAGTCAGATTTGAGTTGAGTACTCCTGACACCCAGAGCTCTCAATAAAAAGTACCACATATAATTGCTTATGTGATCCTGTGTCTCTGAACACTACCACAGGAACAAACCCTGTGGAAGCTGTTTGGCAGATGCTGCAAAACAGAACCAGAGCTCCCCAAACCCCTCAGGCAGCCAGTGGGAAAGCCCCCAGAGCCTCTGCTGTGGGCCATTTCACTCCCTGGGTGATTCCTGGGTCCCAGCCAGGGACAGGAGCGGGTGGGGGGGAGCTGCAGCTCCCAGGGCTCCCTAAATGCCCCATTTACCTCGGGGAGGAAAAGCGCCTCCTTTGTACCACAGGCAGACATTTACTGATGGCATGGGCTGTCCTCAGGAGTGTCTCAAGGCTCCTAAAAGGCTTGGAGCATGAAAGGGAGTGGGAGATGAGGCTGGAATTCTGCCTGGCGCTGGCTCCTCTCCCCTTGCCCCGTGCCAGGCCCAGGATGGTGATTAGAGCCCTTCCCCTGGAAATGGGAGTCATCAGGGGAGCCTGGGAGGAGGGAGCTCAGCTCATCTCTGTTCCACATAACAGCTCCTGAAAATACAGCCAGGCTGGAATCACCAGGGCCACACAGCCTGGAACAACAAAGCCCAGCTTTAATTGAGCCCTGACCAAGGTGGCCCTGCAAGGACCTCTCCAGCCCCTCTGCCAGGGGCTGCAGGCAGGAAAAGGGCAAAAGCTGACCTGCAAAACCAGCCAAAGGAAACCTGCCCTGGCAGATCTCTGCGGCATTAATCAAGACAGCAGAAATGTTCATTGGGAGGGAGGGCAATTTGGCTCCACATGATCCAAACCCCACCATTTCCCAACATCCTAAAAGCTTTTCTAACTAACACAGCCTCTTAAACTGTCATGTGCTGCCCCTAAACCATCTCAGCCACTAATCTCTGATGAAAGAATCTCTCTGCTGAAAGGACTCTCAGGGCCGTGGCGAAAAATGTAATGATTCAATTATTTGGTATCGTTTTAATGAAGTTATTTCAAGAACTTGAAATTGATGCCACTTGTGGAATATCTTTTGTATTTTTGATGAATTAGGGGCTTTTTCAGGTCTGAGATTGGTGTTTCCAGCAGCCCTTTTGTGCAGTTATTTACCATTCAGTTTAATTACAGCATCCTGCAAGCTCAGCTGTCAGCCCTGACGTTATATAACCCTCTTTAAAAGAAACAGATTATTTAATACAGGAATTGGAAACTGTGACAAAAATCCAGAGAATGAAACAGAAATTTATCTTTCTGAACACATTCTCATTACCCCATAAATTTCCCTGCAAGCTTTGGGAGGCAAACAGGGCTCGGTTGAATTTATGGAACGATGTTATTCCAGTTATATAATGGAATAAAGGATAAAAGTCCGTTTGATCCCTGTGTTCTAACACAAGGTTTCTAAAGGAGTTTCAAAATGCTAAGTGCAATGTTAGCTTTACACAACTACTGGGTCTGTTGAGACTGATGATACCTCTTTTAATTAAAAAAAATGGAGAAATTAAACATCAAAATTAAATATCAAAATTAAATATCAAAATTAAATATCAAAATTAAATATCAAAATTAAATATCAAAACTAAATGCCAAAATGAATATCAAAACAACAAACCCCGTCTTCATTTTCACTGTGCAATAACTTAATTCAGAGCTCTCTGATGGAAAAAATGTTTTAAAAGTGAGGGTAAAAATTGGGTTGTTCAAAATGCCGTCCTGTAAAGTCAGGTATTTTCATTTTCCACCAGTGAATAATGAAGGGTTTTCCCCTCAGTTACACTAACACAGGATGTGACCTCTCACCCTGGGATCAATGAAATCCCTTCCTGCCAGGGGAGAGAAATCTCCCAAATAAACTGGAGGATTGCACAGCTGAGGAAGAGGAGCAAAAAAAGGAGGGCAAAGAGAGCATTTGTGTTGGTTTTCAGCTCCTTTGGAATTCATTCACACTTGACCTGAGAGAATATGAATATTAAAATTGCACGAAGTAGGTGAAGAAAAAAACCCACAAAATGCCAGAGTTATAAGAGGAAGCACTGAGTAATAAATGGGAAATAAAAAGCCGTTTAAGTGGCTTTAATGCTGAATTGAATCCTCATGAAGGTTTATTAATGACCTGAGGAATTCCTGCATTAAATTCAGATTCAGGCAAAGCTTCCATGCAGGAGGTTCCTGCAGTTCTCCTGCTGCTTCCCACAGGGAGAACCCCAGGAAGGACCCTGAACTGCTCAGATTCCATGGGATTTCTCCAGAAAAAGAGCCTGGAACAGAGCAGGACAGGCTGCAAGAGCACCAAGGAGCCAGGGCTGGAGCACCCTGAAATGGTGGGAAATGCACCTCAGAGCAATTCTGTTGCATACAAGTAAAGATATTATTAAAAAAAGGCCTTATAAATTCAGGTCTTGCCCTACTGAATTACCAGCTAAGCCTACAAGTTCCCATTAAAAAAAAAAAATCAGAAAAATAGAAAATCAATTAACACAACAACCTGTTCCTGTAAAGGAAAATAAGTTGCATCTGTAATTACAGAAGATCTTCTCCCATGAGAATCCACAAGGAAAAGATGTAAACACCTGTAGATAAATCCTAACATGCACACACACAAACACCTTCTGACCAAGGAAGTCAGTGGCAATGAAATCTGCTGGCCAGTTAAACACAAAGTCTGTGAAAGCTGTATAAAAACGAGTTCTGTGGATAAAACATTGGCTTTTCCTGCCCAAAGCCCTGTCTGCTGTACTGCAACACAATTCCAGCCGAAATCCAGGGGAGGAAAACAGAGCTGAGCATCAGAGGGGGCAGGGGCAGCACTTCGTGATGTTCTCCCAAATCACAGGGAGGGTGGAAGGAATTCCCCCGCAGTGGGACACAGGGATGAGGAACGGTCACTCAGCTCTGAGCTTTGAAATGTCTGCTCTGAGTTCACAGCTCACTCCAGAGATAACACTGCAGATAACAGTGCACACACCCCACAGACACCCCACAGCCACAGGTAACAGTGCAGAACCTCACAGACAGAGATAACAGTGCAGACACCCCACAGACACCCCACAGACACCCCACAGCCACAGATAACAGTGCAGAACCTCACAGACAGAGATAACAGTGCAGACACCCCACAGACACCCCACAGACACCCCACAGCCACAGGTAACAGTGCAGAACCTCACAGACAGAGATAACAGTGCAGACGCTCCACAGACAGACACCCCATAGCCACAGATAACACTGCAGATAACAGTGCAGACACTCCACAGACACCCCACAGCCACAGGTAACAGTGCAGACACCTCACAGACAGAGATAACAGTGCAGACACTCCACAGACAGACACCCCATAGCCACAGATAACACTGCAGATAACAGTGCAGACACCCCACAGCCACAGATAACAGTGCAGAACCTCACAGACAGATATAACAGTGCACACACCCCACAGACACCCCACAGACACAGATAACACTGCAGACACCTCACAGACAGAGATAACAGCACAGACACCCCACAGACACAGATAACACTGCAGACACCCCACAGACAGACACCCCACAGCCACAGGTAACAGCACAGACACCCCACAGACAGAGATAACACTGCAGACACCCCACAAACACCCCACAGACACCCCACAGACACAGATAACAGCACAGACACCCCAGAGACAGAGATAACACTGCAGACACCCCACAGCCACGGATAACACTGCAGACTCCCCACAGAGACCCCACAGCCACAGATAACACTGCAGACACCCCACAGACACAGATAACACTGCAGACACCCCACAAACACCCCACAGACACAGATAACAGCACAGACACCCCACAGACAGAGATAACACTGCAGACACCCCACAGAGACCCCACAGCCACAGATAACAGTGCAGACACCCCACAGACAGAGATAACACTGCAGACACTCCACAGCCAGGGCAGGGGGTGGCTGGGGAGGCACCTGGGGTGCCAGGGAGTGCCATGGATGGCAGGCACAGCTGGGATGCCAGGCAGTGCCACCATGGCAGGGACAGCAGGGGTGCCAGGCAGTGCCACCATGGCAGGGACACTGGGATGCCAGGCAGTGCCATGGATGGCAGGCAGAGCAGGGATGCCAGGCAGTGCCACCATGGCAGGCACACTGGGATGCCAGGCAGTGCCACCATGGCAGGGACACTGGGATGCCAGGCAGTGCCACCATGGCAGGCACACTGGGATGCCAGGCAGTGCCATGGATGGCAGGCACAGCAGGGATGCCAGGCAGTGCCACCATGGCAGGGACACTGGGATGCCAGGCAGTGCCACCATGGCAGGCACAGCTGCCCCGTGCCAGGCTGCTCCCAGCCCCATGCCAGGCCAGCCCCAGGGACCCAGCCCTGTCATTCCTGTGGCACCAGGCACGGGGGATGTGTGGCTGAGCTCCCGAGGGGCCTGGGGCAGGCAGGAGCTGCTGAGGCAGCCTTTCCCTGGGGCCACAGGGCTTTTCTGAGATCAGCAGCCGCCCTGTGCAGCTGCTGAGGGCTGATCTTTCCTGACTGAACGGGGTCCTGGAGCAGGATGGCAGCTGATGAGGGTGTCAGCCAGGGAGGCAGGTGTCACACTGAGTCACTGGGCTGTGACAGCCTCTGCCAGGGCCCTCCTGCCTGACACAGCCCCAGCCGTGCTGCTCACGCCACGCAGGGGTGCTGGGCAAATCCCAACATCCCTGGGGCTGGAAAAGCCCTCCCAGCCCATGGAATCCCAGCCTGTGCCCAGCCCCACCGTGTGCCCAGCTCTGAGTGCCACCTCCAGGATGTGACCGTGTCACAGGGGTCCCAGGATGAGGGAAGAGACCAGGATCTGACTCCATGTTTCACAAGGCTGATTTCTTATTTTATGATATATAACATATTAAAACTATACTAAAAGAATAGAAGAAAGGATTTCATCAGAAGGCTGGCTAAGAATAGAATAGCAAAGAATGATAACAAAGGTTTGTGTCTCTGACCAGAGAGTCTGAGCCAGCTGGGCTGTGATTGGCCATGAATTAGAAACAACCACATGAGCCCAATCCCAGCTGCACCTGTTGCATCCCACAGCAGCAGATAACCATTGGGTACATTTTGTTCCTGAGGCCTCTCAGCTTCTCAGGAGAAAGGATCCTAAGGAAAGGATTTTCCATAAAACGTGTCTGTGACACGGGTATTCCTGGGACACCTCCAGGGATGGGCACTCCAACCCTGCCTGGGCACTTCCAATCCTTTACAGCCCTTCCCATGAAGGAGCTGGTTCCAGTATCCACAAACGTGAGCCTGGTTCCTGGATTAGGCAGAGCTTAAAAGGAAATAAAATACGGCATGGTTTTAATTCCAGCCCTGCACAGCCAGCCTGGCACAAAACCAGGCTGTTTTTTTTTTTCCTCATCCATCTCTGAGGGAAATGAAAAGTCAGAAAGGGCTTTTTGCTTGGAACTCTTTGATCTTTGTTCCTTGGCCTCATCTGAGGGGAGACCTCCTGCCAGGGTCACCCAGCAACAGCAGTGAGGGCATGGTGCTGAAAAATAGGCACAGTTTTTTATTTTATAATTTTTTATATTTTCATATAAAAATAGAAAAATTATAATATATAAGTATTTATATACTATACTATAATAAAATTTATAATATTATACAATTTATTTATAAAATAGTATATAATATTATATAAAATTAATAATATTTTATAAATAAATTTTTTATGATATTGTGAAATCATAGTATATAAATATAGAAAGATATATTATAATATATAAATATTTTTATATAAAGATATTCTTTTATCTTCTCTTAAATCTGCATTTCTTTATCCCAGAATGGTTGAGAGGGACTGTAAAGCCCACCCCATCCCAGCCCTCCCATGGACAGCGACACCTTCCACTACCCAAAGGGTGCTCCAAAATGTTAAAAGCCTGAATTATTTCCATATCCTGTGTAACTTTAATGAACTTGACAAACACATAAATCCCAGGGTGCACAAAAACTGCCCCAGAGCAAACCAAATATTTCCCTGACTTAAGCAGCAAGGTCAGAATCTGGACATGGCCTTGTTGGTGTCACTTGGAAATGATGGATTTTGACATCCAAATGTGAGGATTCATTTCCCACCCCGAAAAACCCCACGTGGCACCCAACACAAACAGTTCATTCAAAGAGGGGCCACTAAAAATGCAAACAAATAAAACAAGGAGCCCTGAGAACCAAAGGTGTGCTGAGAATATAAAACCAGCACCTTTAAAGCCACTCTTAAAACCACACATAAATAGCCTGTGACTTAACTTTATACACCTATAATAGATAAATAATAAGGGTTTTAGACTCGCTCATGGCTGAGCAATCAAGGAGAAAGCCACTCCTGAAGACTCAGGGCTACCAGAACTCCCTGCTACACATTTTAAAAGCAAGCAGCAATTAGGAAGTTGCCTGATCAAAGCTTTTAATGCTGAATTTTCAAAGCAATTTGTAACCATTAAGCAAATGTTTCAGCTCATGGGCAAGGCAAACATCGCTGTGCAGCTTCACTGAAGAGTTAAATTTGAGTAAAAGAGGAAAATGAAACTTCCAGGGTTATGCAAAGAATTTGTATCATCTGAACCAGAGCATAAAGCCCCAATTCATCCTTTTCTGCCTTCAAGAGACGTGGAAGCTCCTGCCCTGCTGTAATTATTTTTGTGATAATATTTGCATTATTTTATTGAGCAGGAGAAGAGCCACACTTTGAAATATCAGCACCAGTCCAGAAAACCATTATGAGAAGCAATTACTGCAGGTTACTGATTTGGAGCATCAGGGGAGATGGATTAACTTTGGATTCAAATTTAAAACAAGAATTCTGTTAGCCCCTGCACATCAGATTAATGCTGATAAAGCTCTGGAAGGGTTTGGCCCCTCTGGGTTGGACAGGAGGGTAAAACCAGAATTGTGCTGAGGGTAAAACCAGAATTGTGCTGAGCCCTGAGGAGGGTGGGCCTGGCTCTCCAAACAGCACCTTTGCAATGCCTGAGGCTCCTCATCCCCCAGGAAACACCTGGAATTGGGTGTTTAGTGAGGGAAAAGCTGTGGGAAAGGCTTAGGAGCAGCTTGGGAACCACTCCCAAGAGAAAAAAATTCCAGTTTGTCCAGGTGAAACGTGGCACAAAGTTCTCAGGAAACTGGGGATTTATTTCAGCTCTGGGGTTGGTGGGAGCAAACAAAGCTCCTGAATCCCCAAAACCCAGCTTCGGAGCAGGGATTTGCCATTTTCCTGCCTGAATCCAAATCCAAACTCAGGTTCAGAGCAGGGATTTGCCATTCTCCTGCCTGAATCCAAGGCCAAACCCAGGTTCAGAGCAGGGATTTGCCATTCTCCTGCCTGAATCCAAATCCAAACCCAGCTTCAGAGCAGGGATTTGCCATTCTCCTGCCTGAATCCAAATCCAAACCCAGGTTCAGAGGAGGATTTGCCATTCTCCTGCCTGAATCAAAGGGCAAACCCAGGTTCAGAGCAGGGATTTGCCTTTTCCCTGCCTGAATCCAAATCCAAACCCAGGTTCAGAGGAGGATTTGCCATTCTCCTGCCTGAATCCAAGGCCAGACCCAGGAGCTGGGATGTCCCTGCAGGGCTCTCCCAAAGCTCCCTGAAGCCATTCCTGAGTTCCTGCAGGAGCCACGATGTTCTGCCTCTGGGGAGGGGAAAATCTGGGTTATTTTCTCCTCTTGGGAGCATTGTCCAGGCTCTGGCTGGGTGTGCTGGTGCCCAGGGAGGCAGGAGTGGTGCCCCCCTGCCCTGGAGGGGACACTGGGACCCTGCCAGATGTGGGCGCAGCCCCGCCTGCTGCTGGCACATCTGGAGGGAGCCGCAGGAGATGGGGCAGGGAGAGCTCCTCAGCAGGAATCTGGGAATTGTGGAATCAGGGAGGCTGGGAAATCCCTCTGGGAACACCACCCCAGCCCTGCCCCGTGTCCCCAAGCGCCACATCCACAGGGATGAGGACTCCACCCCTGGCCAGCCCTTTTTCCGTGGAGTAAAATTCCCTAAAATCCATCTGGAAGGACCCCTCACCTGCAGGGTCCGTGGTTCTGGTGAACTTCCAGCCAAAAAAAGGAGCTGAGCTTTGGAATAAGGGCTGGAGTGGGGGGGATGCGCCCCAATCCCCTGAGCTGGGCCTGAGCAGCTCCCTGACATGGAATTCTGTGACAAACCTCTGTTACCTGAGCAGAACCACACCCAGACCCAAGGGAAGGTTCTCAGTCACCACAGAGAGAATGCCAGGGGTGGAAACTCTGTCCCAGAGGTGCCCACAGGTCTGGTCCTTGAAAAGGAAGGAGAAGGAGGTGAAAATCCCTGGGCTGGCAATGCCACCATGAGGAGCCACTTCCACGAGGAGCCTCCTGCTCGAGCGCGCTGGGTCCTGCAGGGGGAGGAGAAAGGACCACCAGGAGTGAGGAGTTACACGCCAGTTACTGCAGAAAATAACTGGATTCCCCCTAAATGGAGGGGTGTAACCCTCAAACATCAGCTCAGAAAAGAGAAAAGCCCATCCCACTCCAGCCCTTCCATGGGCAGCAACACCTTCCACTACTTCACATTGCTCCAAGCTGTTAAAAACCTGAATTATTTCCATGTCCTGGTTTCTTTCGGTGATCCTTCGGGTGTGAACACATCCAGCTGCTCTGGAAAAACACTGAAAATTAAAAAAAAAAAATTAAAATAAATAAAAATTAAACACTCAGATGTCAGAGAATCCCAGAGTGGTTTGGGTTGGAAAGGACCTTAAAGCCCACCCAGTGCCAGCCCTGCCATGGCAGGGACACCTCCCACTGTCCCAGGTGCTCCCAGCCCCACCCAGTCCCTCTCCAGGTCTGGCTGGGTATGAATTTCACAGCAGAAATATTCATTTTTTTCATTGAGCATGCAAAAATGAACAGGATTAGTGCTTAATAGATGATCTTCCATCATCTGAATTTTAAATGCATTTTAGAGCAGCTTCATTATCTGCTCAGTGGAGCTTTATTTGTAGCAATGCTTCTTCCAGCAGTCCAGGCAGGGGTCAGCAGGAAAAATGGCATTTGCTGGGAATTTAATTGCCCAGGAAAGCAGAACAAAGTAAATTGTGAGGCTTGAGGAATTATCACCAGCTTCAGGGCAGCCAGAGAGGGGCCAGGGATGGACAGAGGGGCCAGCATTCCCAGGGGAGAATTCCTGAATTCCTGTGGGATGGAAACCCAGCATTCCCAGAGAGAAATTCCTGAAGTCCTGTGGGATGGAAACCCAGCATTCCCAGGGGAGAATTCCTGAATTCCTGTGGGATGGAAACCCAGCATTCCCAGGGGAGAATTCCTGAATTCCTGTGGGATGGAGATCCAGCATTTCCAGGGGAGAATTCCTGAATTCCTGTGGGATGGAAACCCAGCATTCCTGGGGAAGAATTCATGAATTCCTGTGGGATGGAGATCCAGCATTCCTGGGGGAGAATTCCTGAATTCCTGTGGGATGGAGATCCAGCATTCCCAGGGGAGAGTTCCTGTGGGGTGGAGATCCGGGAGGAAGGTACAGTATTCCCAGGAAAGAATTCCTGAATTCCTGTGGAATGGAGGCCCAGCATTCCCAGGGGGAGAGCAGAACTCCCCATCCACAGAGCTTCTCCCTGTTGGGAACACAGCAGTGCCAAAATGAAGCTGCTAGAAAAAAAAGAGGGGAGGGAAAAGAAGTTGGTGGAAAAGCAGCACTGAAATGTGGGGTGGGAGAAGGGAAAAGCAGGAATCTGCGGGAATCTGCACGTCCAGAGTTCATTTCTGAGGGTAAATCAGGATCACAGTAAAGAACTGCAGGAATCTTCCCTTTGGAACACACAGGGTTTGGTTTTCCTGCAGGATTTCCTGCAGTGTGAATCCAATAAAATGAATAATTTATGGGTACCTGTGGAACGCAGTCCTGCCCTGAAGCGCACACACGTGCTTTAGGATTCTCAGTTTTCTTCAATCATTCTCTCCAGCTGGGTTTGTCTGGGTGGTTTTGAGTTTGTTTTGGGATTTTGAGTTGGTTTTGGGATTTTGAGGTGTTTGGGGGTTCTGAGGTGGTTTTGGGGTTTCTGCCAACAAAGCTGATACAGGAGGTGATCACCCCCTCCATCCCCAGCTCCTGCAGCATTCCCAGGCTCCAGGTGGACGTTTCCATTCATCCCACTCCAAAAATCCCAGTATCCCTCTCAGGTGCCTCAGAGGGTGCTGGGGAGGAAGAGCTGCCATGGGAACCCCCCTGCCCAGCCCTGGCTGATTTTGGGAAGGGAGCCCATGGAATATCCAACCCCAGAGCCTCTGAAGCCCCCTGTGAGCAGCCTCCTGCATTCACTGAACATTCCCCAGGCACAGCCCAGCCCCAGGCTGCAGAGCTGCATCCCCAGGGGAGACAGGGAACAGGGGAGCCATAAAGGACGGGGCAGCAATTTGGGAATTGTGCAGCCCAGACCCCAAGAGCAGCCCTGCTAGGGACAGCCTGGGGGGCAAAATAAATACTGCAGTGGATTTCCTTCTCTGTGCTGTGAAACTTCACTGTCTCTGCCATTCCTGGAGGGTTTATTCCTCCTTTTTTCAGGCAAGGAGCCCCCCTGGAGTGGGCAATGGGCCTCCTCTCCCTGTCTAGGATCACACAGGATTATTGTCCCTGTCACACTCTGACTGCACAGTGTGACCATGCTCACAGGGGCCTCAGGATGAGGGGAGAGACCAGGATGTGACTCCATGTTTCACAAGGCTGATTTATTATTTTATGATATATATTATATTAAAACTATACTAAAAGAATAGAAGAAAGGATTTCATCAGAAGGCTGGCTAAGAATAGAAAAGGAAGGAATGATCACAAAGGTTTGTGTCTCAGACAGAGAGTCCGAGGCAGCTGGGCTGTGATTGGCCATGAATTAGAAACAACCCCATGAGCCCAATCCCAGCTGCACCTGTTGCATCCCACAGCAGCAGATAACCATTGGGTACATTTTGTTCCTGAGGCCTCTCAGCCTCTCAGGAGGAACAATCCCAAGGAAAGGATTTTCCATAAAAGATGCCTGTGGCAGCACAGGACTCCCAGCCAGGTCCTCTGCTTTGGTTGGTGCCATAAAACCCAGCCTGGGCTGAGGGGGAGGGCGATGACAGTGAGGAGCTGAAATGACTGCAGGGTTTTTTACACTTTTCCCTGGAATTATTCCCACCCTGGAAAATGAAGCAAGTTTTGCCATCTGCCCACAAACCTCTCTCTGCTTCCAGCTTTGACTTGGCTGCTGGTCTCCATAAATCTCAAGCTCCTGTGGAAATCACAAGGGTCCAAGGGATTAAATAAAGCTGGGTGAGGGCACCTCAAAGCTGGTGTGGGCTGGCAATTGTCCACCTGCTTCCTGAGGCTGGGGCTGGGAAAAGAGAATGGACAGGAGAGAAAATTCCCACTGCAAAAGTGCTCCAAATGGCCTGCAAAACAAGACTTTTTTTATTTATTTTTTTTCCCCTTGGAGAGGAGGGATGGCTGCAGCAAATAAATGGTGGAGGAAATTGCCTGGAGTTAATTACTTATCCTGTTTATTGCTACGCTGCAATCAGAGCGAGCTGCTTTCCAGACATCCTCTTAAATCCAAGGAAACAAACAGCAGCAAGGATTTGGGAAATGAAAATATCCCCAAAATGTACCCTGAGTGTCCTGCAAACAGCACAGGGACGTGGGGCAGCTCCAGATGGTTCACCCAGGACCACGCCTGGAGCTCAGTGATCCTGATGAGGATCCACCCAGCCAGGGAATTCTGTCTGTTGGAAAACAAGAAGAAACCAGGGTGGGTGGTTTTGTTTCCCTCTGCTTGTTTTCCTTTGGTTGCTTCCCTCTGCTTTCCAAGGTCACTGTGCTGGATTTCATTTCCTGCAGATAGTGCGGCAAGGCCTTGTCCATATGTCAGGGGATCGAGGAATGAGCTGGTGCTAGAACCAAAACACTTCCTCTGCCTCTTCACCTTGTCACCTTCTCCACAAACCACCCCACAACTGTCCCATTACTGTTCCTCCAACACCAGGAATTCTTCTCTCCTGTTATGTGCCTTCAGCACTTTTTCACACCCTGGATTTATGTGAATTTTCTCGCTTGTTTGTTTTTTGGTTTTTTTTTTTTTTTTTTTTGTAAAAATTGTGGAGAGAAGCCACTTTAAGCCTGGACATTGGAGCAATTCCAGAACAGGAAAACCCAAAAACCAGGAGTTTTTCAGGGTCTTGGAGAATATTTCCATGTCTGTGAGTAAGGGAGCCTGTGGGGCATCTTGAGCTGTGGAGACTGAAATTCCTGCAGAAGTAGTAGTAGCAATAATAGCAATAATAGCAATAATAGTAATAGTAATAATAATAGTTATTATTATTATTATTATTATTATTATTATTATTATTATTATTATTGTTATTGTTATTATTGTTATTATTAAACACACAAAGAAAACCCCCAAATAATTTCCAAACCATTTTGTTCTTCCATCAGTTAAACCCCAGCTTTCTCTACTCAAATCCCTCATTTCTGATCCAGGCACTGATATCAATTTACTCCTAAAAAACAGAAGAACAAACATTTTGGGAAGCCTGACCCCTCCCAGGCACCCCAATGGCCCCGTTTCATCTGCTGCATTATCGAACTCCATTGCAATTATTGGCTTTATTTCATATTTGAATGTAATTATGCTCGGCCTTTGCTCTAATAAATTCCTGAACCAGGAATTCAGACAAGAAATTCAAACACCCCGAGCCTGCTGAGGAAAAATGCTGAGAGAAAGGTGATGGTGCTCACACAGCTCTGCTCCCAAATCAATACAGAATACATTCATAAATTAACAATCACTCCAGAGTCAAACACTCATTGCTGCAGGAACACTGCATAATTAAACCACGGGAATGAATAAGTAATTAAAATTTAATTTTCATTTTTGGTTCCTTTTTTAAGCCTTTGGTTAAAAATTAGCTTAGCTACCTGACTTTATTTCTGCTGGAGGTTACCCTGGTCATGACTCCAAACACTGCAGGATTTTAACTGGATTTGGGCCATAACCTGGGAAGGGAAAGGAATGAGGAAAGGGGAAAGGGGAAATGGGAAAGGGGGAAAGGGGGAAGGGGGGAAGGGGGAAAGGGGGGAAGGGGAAAGGGGAAAGGGGAAAGGGGAAAGGGGAAAGGGGAAAGGGGAAAGGGGAAAGGAAAAGGGGAAGGGAAAAGGGGAAGGGAAAAGGGGAAAGGGGAAAGGGGAAAAGGGGGAAAGGGGGAAAGGGGGAAAGGGGGAAAGGGGAAAAGGGGGAAGGGGGAAAGGGAAAAGGGAAAAGGGGAAAGGGGAAAGGGGAAAGGGGAAGGGAAAAGGGAAAGATATCCCCCAGATAACTCTCCAGAGTACAAATGAGCTGCAAAAGCTAAAAGCAAAGCCCTGCCTGGCAGCTGAACATGGGCCAGAGGCAGGAGAGGCCTGGAGGCAGGGTTGGGATGCTGTTATCCAGGTCCAGGGAAGAAGTTAATGATATTCCTTACACCAAACGTGCTTTATCATAACCCTGGCTGAGTTTGCACAGGTACAGAAAGGGTTTGCTCAACTGAGCTGACAGGGGAGGTTTTATTGAGATAATAACAGGAACTATCAGGAAAAAGAAAAGATGGATCCTTGCTGGAATCAATCAAAAGGCCTTGAAGAGACTAACAGAAAAGCCAAGTGAGTTTGCCTGCCAATTCAGGAGTTTAAAGGAGGCAGGAAAATACATTTCAATTATGCAATCAAAGATCACTGAACAATCCAAAGGCTATAAAAACAGGGGCTGAAATATTAAAATAGATAAATCTGAAATAACCCCAAAGACAGGCAGCTCAATAAAGACAACAGCAGTGAGAAGTAATTACAGGGGGAGAAGTGAGCAGCTTGTGAATGAGTTCCCTGGGCCCAGCCACTGGGTCCGGGCAGGAATAAAAGGAATAAAAAGTGCAAGAAGGAAGAAAAGCAGTGGAGTGCCAGGGAGGTGAGGATGGATTTAAAAGGAACATTGGTAACAAGCGAATGGGAGCTGTGCCCTGTGGGAAGAAGCTTGGAGCATGAAAAGGGAAAGGACAGGTGAAGTTAAAAGTCATACTGGGAATTAATGGGAATCAAGAGAAGGAAAGTTGTTTGTCTTTAGGAGATAACAAAATTCTGATATGCAGGGAAACTTACAGGCATGGAAAACTGACGATTTTTACAGAGGACATGGAATTCCTTCTTCCTGGCTGTTGATTGAATGGTTTTTGGTGGGAATCTGGCTTTCCCCGGTTCCCAGGTTGTTTTCAGTGTTTCCCGTCCCTCCCTGTGGGTTTTGTATTCCAGGGATGTCCCTGCCCCACTGGTGGCTGCTGGGGTGGGTGGCTGGAGCAGGAATTACAGGTCACAGCTCCAGGGCAGTGATGGAGCTGTTGGACAGTGATGCAAAATCCAGTTTTATCAGGAATAGGAAAAGTCAACCTCAGAGTTGGAACTGGGGGGGCACAAACATAAACCACAAAATCCCAGGCTCACAAAATTCACTCCAACTTTGAATTTTGATCAGGGAACTAGAGGGAGACAGCTCAGATGTGCAGGTATGACCTTGGCTCCACCACACCAGGAAAATTCCCCTTTTTACCTCATTTTTGCAGGAAGCTGAGGCCGTTTTCCCCCCTGCAGAGTGTCCTGACTGGGGATGCTGGGCTGGGGATGCTGGGCACTCCACAGTCTCTGAAAGGCTGTTCAGAGACAAACCAGATTTGTTTCATCCATGAAGGAAACCACAGGCAAGGGGTGGGAACTGCTGTGATCCAAAATCCCCTTTTCCAGCCCAAACCCCGGGCTGCCCCTCCTGAGCTGAGCAGAATCCACCAAAGCAGCAACTCCTCACATTTGGAGTAATGAAAATCTGGCTACACTGACTTAAGGCAATTCGCAGTTGTTAAATTTAATTTCCCATCAATAAATATAATTACCTAATTCAATTTCTGCCTCTTAATAAAAATGGTTTCCAATGTCGTTAGAGCCTCAATCCCCAATATCTGAGGCTGCTCAGGATTATGGGCTGTGTAAATACAATTTCTGCAAGCAGATGGATTTTCCATGCAGATGGAGAAACACAAATTGGAATCAGTGGCTCTGGCAGCTTCCAACACCTTCAACCTGAAAAAACGAGAAACAATAAAATTACAGAGGTTTTCTTTTCCCTCTATCTTGCTGAGAAAGGAAAAGCTCTGCTCGTGCCTTCTTTAATTTGACAAGGCTTAAGATGTTCCTTTTCAGGGGTTTAATTAGCTAAAATATATCCCCAGGAGAAAAATTAGGAGCGTCCTCGAGGTTTATTTGACACTCTGCAAACACTGGAGCTCCCTCTTGAAAGGGAAATTTCCTGCCTGGGATGATGGTGCAGGTTTTAATGAAGCCACTTGACCACAGCCCTGGCAGCCAGGGGAGGATTTCCCCTCACAGATCCGTGCCAAAATGTGATTATGTGATTATGATGAAAGGCCTCAGGCTGCACCAGGGGGTGAGGTTGGAGAAGGGGAAATTTCCTCATTTCTCCATGGAAAGGGCTCAGGCACAGGGAGGGGCAGTGGTGGGGTCACATCCCTGGAGGTGTCCGAGAAATGTGGGGCTGTGGCACCTGGGGACAGGGACAGGGATCAATGTGGGGGTGTTTGGGTGGGAGGGACCCCAAACCCCCCCAGTGCCAGCCCTGCCATGGCAGGGACACCTCCCACTGTCCCAGGTGCTCCCAGCCCCAGTGTCCAGCCTGGCCTTGGGCACTGCCAGGGATCCAGGGGCAGCCCCAGCTGCTCTGGGCACCTGTGCCAGGGCTGCCCACCCTGCCAGGGAACAATTCCCAATTCCCAATCTCCCATCCAGCCCTGCCCTCTGGCACTGGGAGCCATTCCCTGGCTCCTGTCCCTCCATCCTTGTCCCCAGTCCCTCTGCAGCTCTCCTGGAGCCCCTTCAGGCCCTGCCAGGGGCTCTGAGCTCTCCCTGGAGCTGCTCCTGTCCAGGTGAGCCCCCCAGGTGTCCCAGCAGAGCTGCTCCATCCTCTGAGCATTTGGTGCCTCCTCTGGATGCCCCAGCAGCTCCAGGTCCCTCCTGGGCTGGGCTCTGCAGGTGGGGCTCACCTGGGCACAGGGGCACAATTCCCCTTTCCTGCTGCCCTCGGGGATGCCTGGACACAAAGATCTCTCCTTGGCCAAAGTTTCCTCCCTGGGTCCCACATTTCCAAGGCTGTGCAGAAGTTCCCACTTCAGGGATCAATTTTGAACCTCAGCTTGGGAGCTGCACCAACATTCAGGCACTGAGTGACTGAGGGGCCCTGGTGCAGGAATGAGGTGAAAATCCATCACTGCCACGGCTGCCACCTGCAATCCCAACCACTCCTGAGCGCCTGCAGAGCAGGGGAACAGGGAAGAAAACGGAATGAAGGCAGCCTTAAAAAAACTAAACCCGAGAAAACTTTGCAGAATACAAATCAGAGCCCAGCCACAGCTGGTGTGGAGCTTTTAATTGCTTTTAAGGGAAGCAATTCCCCGTGGGCCGGGAAGATGGGACAGCTTGAGGTCTGAAGTCATTTACCAAGTCTATTGTTCTGAGGTGCCTTCAGGCAGAATCACTTCTCTCTTTGCTGGGCTTTTTTTCTTCTTTTTTTTTTAATATTGTTTAGCTGTGGGAAGCATCATTCCAGCCTGCCATGTTCCCATTTGTCTTGGTTTTGCTGGCAATTAGGCCGGTTCTGATGGGATGGGGGGATGCTCCAGCAGGGCAGGGATCTGCTGGCACCAGGCTGGGCTGGCTGGGGCAGGGACCCCTCCAAACCCCCCCTGCAGCCTCCCAGCCTCCCCTTCCCCGTGCTGGGAATGCATTTTCCAGCTGAACAAAAATGCAGTTTGCTCCTTTTCCACCACAGGGAGCTCGGTGGGGAGTTCCAGCAGGGAGGAAAAGGATAAATGCACGTTTTGCCACCCAAATTCCAAAGAGGATCTTTGGCCCATTTCTCTCCCCTGCACAAACGCTGTTCCCTCCATGCTCTCTCTCCCCATTCCCAGGCACTGGGCCCACATCCCAGATTTTCACTTGGAAGATCAGACTCCAGGCTCAGCCTCAAGAACAATCCAGACAGAAATGGTAAAAATGACCCCAGGCATCCCAGGAGGCTGGGAAAGAAGGTTGGATCCCTCCTGGGGGAGGCTTGGCAATGAGGTAAAGTCATTTTAACCTTCAGAGCCTCCGAGCACCCAGGGCTGATTCCAGGGAGAATCTCCCTGAAAACAGGCAGAGCTCGTGATTCCGTGGATGTTTTCTCCCTGGGCTTGGGGCATTGGCATTTTCTGCCATCCCAGGTGCCCACCAGGGTGCAGAGGGCGCTCCCCCAGGAGGGGCTGGGCAGGAGAAGGTTCCTCAGCCGGGGCAGTGACTGCAGAGCTCGGCCTCGCTCCTCACCAGAGCCCAGAGAGCCTCTCCCAGGGGCCCCAGCAGCCAGGGCAGAGCTCTGGGCCGGTTCTGCAGCTGGGAGGATCCAATTCCCACTGCACTGCTCCCTGCAGCCCCTCAGGAGCAGCTCCAGCCCAGCCCTGGCTCCACACGGGGCTCTGTGCCCAGGGCCCCCAGGAAAACAAACTAAAGGAAACCAAAAACTGCTGGGAAAACCATGGGTCCAACACTTCTGGCTCTGACACTGCACAAACACCAAACTCTTTTATCACCATTTTCATTATTGATGAAAATCGCAGCTGGGATCATCAATTAACACACATTAATCAAAACTCACCACAGTTCCCCATTTCTGGCAGGTGTTTGCAACAAGGACCCTCCTTCCATCTTCCCTCCACTCGCCCTTTGTGTGAGGGGAACAAGCAGCAGCTCAGGACAGGCTGTGTGCATCAGTCCCTGAGTGTGAGGATCAGCCGCGCAATCCTCATGGAAAACCCTTCCCTGACAAGTCCCTCATTCCCCCACACCTCCCTTTTGTCCCTCATTCCCCCACACCTCCCTTTTGTCCCGGGCTGCCATGACAGCACCTGCTTTATCTGCCACCAGGGGCTGTTTTTCACGGCCAAATTGATGCACTCCTTTTGTTTTTCCCTTTTCTTCTTTTTGTCTTTCCCTTTTCCATAATTCATCCTTTAAAGATAACACCACTGGCAATGAAGAAGTGCATCTGAACTCTGACAAACTCCCCAAAAGCTCCTCAGCCTCTCGCAGCAGTCTGCAATAAATCAGGTGTTTCAGCCAGCCTGAGCAGACAGGCTGGGAAGCAGGCAGAAATAACTGCAAATGAAGTGACTTTGTTTTAAATGCAACCAAGTCAGGGCCTGCTGATACTGCAGAAATATTGTTCTCTGAATTTCCTTCCTCTCCACGAGTTTCTTCCTCATCACACTCCTGACTCGCTTGGGATTATCTCCAAAAATGTAAATATCTGCCTCATTTGCTGTGGCTGCTGCTCTGCTGGGAGTTCACCTGGTGAATTCTACAGGACCAGTGGCTTATTCTGCTCAGAGAGAGCGAGGCAAAGGATGAGGCTGTGGTTTGGGGGAGGTTTTCAGCAGCAGCCTCTGTGAAGGGGTGGGTGTTAAAGGACATCACCAGGGTTATTCTGGTAAAGGACATATCCAGGGTTATTCTGGTAAAGGACATATCCAGGGTTATTCTGTTATTCTGGTAAAGGACATGTCCAGGGTTATTCTGTTATTCTGGTAAAGGACATCACCAGTGTTATTCTGTTATAGGACATCACCAGGGTTATTCTGATAAAGGACATCACCAGGGTTCTTCTGTTATTCTGGTGAAGGACATAAGGACATCACCAGGGTTACTCTGGTAAAAGACATATCCAGGGTTATTTTGTTATAGGACATCACCAGGGTTATTCTGTTATAGGACATCACCAGGGTTATTCTAGTAAAGGACATATCCAGGCTTATTCTGTTATTCTGGTAAAGGACATATCCAGGCTTATTTTGTTATTCTGGTAAAGGACATCACCAGGGTTATTCTGGTGAACAACATCACCAGGGTTATTCTTTCATAGGACATCACCAGGGTTATTCTGTTATAGGACATCACCAGGGTTATTCTGTTATAGGACAGCACCAGGGTTATTCTGTTATAGGACATCACCAGGGTTATTCTTCCATAGGACATCACCAGAGTTATTCTGCTCAGAAGAGAGGCAAAGGATGGGGCTGTGGTTTTAGGGGGAGAAGTTTTCCAGCAGCAGCCTCTGTGAAGGGGTTGGTGTTAAAGGACATCGCCCCATGCCCTGAGCACTGGGGGGGTCAGGGTCAGCCTGGGAGGATCTGGGGAGGATTTGGAGAAGGGAAATGGGAGAGGAGGGGTTAAAGCCCCACCAGCCCAGGCGGAGTCAGGGATCCCCCACAAGGCCCTCCTGAACTGACCCAGTCTGGTTCCACAATTGTCATTCCCGACCCACAATTGTCATTCCCATTCCACAACTGTCATTCCCGACCCACAATTGTCATTCCCGACCCACAATTGTCATTCCCATTCCACAACTGTCATTCCCGACCCACAATTGTCATTCCCGACCCACAATTGTCATTCCCATTCCACAACTGTCATTCCCGACCCACAATTGTCATTCCCGACCCACAATTGTCATTCCCATTCCACAACTGTCATTCCCGACCCACAATTGTCATTCCTGACCCACAATTGTCATTCCCGACCCACAATTGTCATTCCCATTCCACAACTGTCATTCCCGACCCACAATTGTCATTCCCATTCCACAATTGTCATTCCCAACCCACAATTGTCATTCCCAACCCACAATTGTCCTTCCCAATGCACAATTGTCATTCCTAACCCACAATCATCATTCCCAATGCACGTTTCTGCACCCATCCCAGCACAAGAAAAGCCTGGTGCAGAGAATCCAGAGTGCCCTGCTCTGCAGCCAGGCTGGGAGAGTTCACCTGGAGCCCCTTCCAGACTCATTCCAGCCATAAACACCCAAACTTCATTTTCTTCATTTCACCACTGACCTCTGCTTTCCCCTGAGCAGAGGAAACTCCATTTGCAATTATCCATGGGAAGGAGCCAGGTTGTTCCAGGGCTGCCCTTGGATACCATCCGACTATAAATGCAAACTCTGAAGTGCTCAGAACCTGCCACCTCCACGCCTCAAATACACTGGAACACCAGAAAACAAACCAAACCCCCCCAAAAAAACCCAAAAACCAAAAAAAAAACCACAAAAAAAACCCCAAAAAAACCCCAAAAAAAACCCAAACCACCAAAAAAAATCCCAGGGATGACAATCTCCCCTTCCCAGAGGGTTTCTGAGAGCCTCTCAGCAGTCAGAGTTCCTGGTGTTTCTCCTCTCAGGCTGAGATTTCAGCCCACACATTTGCTGTCTGTACCTTTGCAGGAAGGTGCTCTCCCTGAACTGCCCCTGGAGAAACTGGGCTTGGAAACGCCCACCAGAGGAGCTCCTTGTTATTTACAATGATTATTATGAAGCATCTGGTGGAAAAGACCTGTTTTATTCTGACAGCCCCTAGGGCTGGTGGCTCCAGTAAGGGATTTCAGCATGAGCTGCACGCTGTAAAATTCATGGCATGGTTGGGTTGGAAGGGACTCCAGTTCCCAGAATTCAAATCTCATTTTCTGGGGATATTTGATCCCAGCAAGGGCCAGCTAAACAAGGCAATTTGGTCCAAAGCCTGGGGATGCAGCATGGAAAATACAACAGCAGCTGATTTACTCCACAGCCTCAGAAATGTTTTCACTCCAACCCTGGCAGACAAATGGAGAGCTCAGCCCAGGATCTCCAGCAGAGCTGTAGAAACAATTGATTTTTCAGTTCAGTAGCCAAATTGGAAAAGTAAATAGTCTGAAATTACCCAGAATGGGGCTTTTTGTTGGTTTTCTTGTTGAATTGAAACATGGGCTGAGGAGCTGCAGCTCCTCCAGCAGCCTGGGCAGGGGGTTTCCAGCCAGGAATGGTCAGGATTGAGCTCCTTGATCCCCCCAGAAAAGGATCCTTGCCACCACCTGAGCCTGGTGGGAGGAGGGCGGGGGCCCTCTCCCTGCTCCTGCTCCCATGGGCTCCATCAGCTGAGAAAAGCCAGGGCCAGGTGTCCTCCCACCAGCCCTGCCTCGCATCAGGGGATGGAATTATCCCCAGTGGAATTATTCATGATGGAATCATTATCCCCACAGGAATTATTGCTGATGGAGCTATTGCTGATGGGATTATTCCCACAGGAATTATTATTATTCCCACAAGAATTATTATTCCCACAAGAATTATTATTCCCACAAAAATTATTCCAAATGGAATTATTCCTGATGGAATTACTATTCCCACAGGAATTATTGCTGATGGAAGCATTGCTGATGGGATTATTCCCACAGGAATTATTATTATTCCCACAAGAATTATTATTCCCACAAAAATTATTCCCAATGGAATTATTCCTGATGGAATTATTATCCCCACAGGAATTATTGCTGATGGAGCTATTGCTGATGGGATTATTCCCACAGGAATTATTCCCACAGGAATTATTGCCAATGGAATTATTTCCACAGGGATTATTTCCACAGGGATTATTGCCCATGGAATCATTCCCACAGGAATTATTATTCCTAATGGAATCATTCCCACAGGAGTTAATCCCACAGGAATTATTCCCAATGGAATTATTCCCACAGGAATTATTATTCCCAATGGAATTATTGTTCCCACATGAATTATTCCCAGTGCCCAACCTGGTGCCAGGCAGGAGGCGCCAGCTGCAGACCAAACTGACCAAACCCCACAAAACACAAAACATGAACCAAACCCCACAAAACACAGACCAAACCCCACAAAACACGAACCAAACCCAAAAAAACCACAAAACACAAACCAAGCCCCACAAAACACAAACCAAGCCCCACAAAACACAAACCAAACCCCACAAAACACAGACCAAACCCCACAAAACAAAACAGCACAGAAAAACACCCAAATAAATCCCACAGAGATAAAAAAAAAATCCTGCAGAGAAAAAAAAACGCACCCAAATAAATCCCATAGAGAAAATCCCAACAAAAATTAAAATTGCAGCAACAGTTCTGATTGGCTCCAGGAAGCCAAAAGCCCCATTTCCCAGGTCTTGGATGGAAAACCAAACACATCAGAGCTTAAATTGCTGCTCTGCAGCTGGAGCTGCACCACAGGATCACTGAGAAAGCTGCCAGCCCATCGAGTCCAGCCAACTGGTGACAACCCCACCCTGTCCCCAGCTCTGAGTGCCACCCCCAGGTGCCACCTGCAGGGATGGGCACTGCAACCCTCCCTGGGCACTTCCTGAGCCCCCTTTCCATGGGGAAATTCCTGCTGTGCCCACCCTGAGCCGCCCTGGCCCAGCCTGGGGCCGTTCCCTCTGCTCCAGGAGTTCCCTGGAGAAGCAAAGGTTCCCCCTGAGGCTCCTCTGCCCAGGTTCTGGGGGGTTGGTGCAGAAGGGAAGCGGGCACAGATTCCAGTCCCTGGCACCACCAGATTCCCAGGAACAACCCCAGGGGCTGGCACCCACACAGATCCAGGACATTTTGGCAGGCTGGAAAAGCCAGCAGGAAGGAACTGGGAACAGGGAATGGCTTTTCCCCGCTCAAGCCAACCAGACACAAGTGAGAGCTCTCAGCCAAAGCCAGTCACAACAATTAACTGTAAATTGCAAATTATTATTAAAAATTACTGAAAAAAATTATCTTTGTTTTGAATCACAAATGCAGAATCTGTGAGTTCTGCTTTATATTTATTTAGAAAGATAATAATCTCCTAAAGATAATAAGAAATGCTTTACCAAACATTAGGAGATGCTCTTTCCAGTATTTTCTTAAAACTAATCAAGTTCGAAATCCCAAGTTTCCTTTTATAAACAAGGTCATAAAATGCCTTAAAAATCTCCCAGGAAATTCATGGAAATTTATTCAGTCGGGTATGAGAGAGTAAATCTCTGTTATGCTTGTGGATCCTTCCCCAATCCATGTACATTTTAATTAAGCCCATTAATTTTACAGGATTGCTGCTTGTTTGTTGCTGGATTGTTGCTCTGAAGAAAGCAGCTTTTTTCCTATGGAAATTAAATTCCAAGAGCTTCAAAGTAAGTTTTTATACCAACCAGCACTGAAACCAGCACTGAGAAACACAAAACACTTCTTGCTGCATAGAAAGCTTGGTTTGGTTTTCTTGTTTGTATAACATCATGAAAAAAATTCTTTATTTTATCATGGGTCCACTGGGAAAACCCATGTGCTTCCTCAGGCTCAGTGTCATTCCAAATGGTCCTGATCCATTACCTGCTATCTAAGATTATTGGAGGAATTTCCATCTGTCATTGTGGCTTCCATGCCAAATTTCCTAAATTTCTCATCATGCCCTGACCTGGTTTGACCTTTATTTGCAGCAGCTTTTCCACCTCTGACATTCGATTTTATCTCAATCTTTACCAGCACTCAAAAATTTCAAAGCCAATTAAAACGTCCTCAGGGAAAAATGGGTTTGTAGTTCGACAGATATTCCATGAAACTGCTCAGGACTGAGATTGAGAGCTTAGGATCCTAAAAATAAGGAATGGTTTGGGCTGAGAGGGACCTAAAGGGACCTAAATCCCACCCAGTGCCACCCCTGCCATGGCAGGGACACCTCCCCCTGTCCCAGGTGCTCAAAGCCCTGCCCAAACTGGCCTTGGGCACTGCCAGGGATGGATATCTGCAATTTTCCTTGGATATTATTCTCCCTATTGGCACAAAACCCATCACACAACAAGTTCAGCGAAGCAGACTTGAGAATCTCTGTGCTTTCTGTCTAAATTACCGTCAGCACTGGAAGGAAGAAAAAAGAAAAAAAGCCAAAAAACAACTTACTTCAGTGTAGGGACTTAAATTGTCAGAAGAATTCCTTGTGTCTCCATAAAGGCAACATAAATCCTGGCAAAACCCATTCTCTACCCAAAACAACTCATTCTCCAGGTTGTGTTTTCCCAGGCTGCCTCCGGAACCTGTCTGGGAGGAAAATGAAGAACGAGTACATGAAGGAAATCATAATTTACAAGATGTTCTGAAGCCAGGCTGCATTTAAAACAACTGGAATTTGAGATTCACTTGTCAGGGGGAAAAAAAAAAGAGCTAACAAGGAAACCATGTAAATGCAGTGCATTTGTTGTTGTGCTCCTGCTAAAAATGCTGGAAGTGTCTGACAAATCCCCATAATGAGCTCCCATCTGCAGGTGGAAGGAAAGGGAAACTTGTTGAGGGCTGCAGGGAGTGGGAGAGCAGGGAAAACCTGGAAAAGCAGAGGCAGCGCCAACAGGAGCTCTGAGCCTCGCTGTGTGTTTTCCTTGGAATCCAAGAATGAACTGGTTCTTTGTTGGGAAAACAATTCAGTATCCAGAAGGGGAAAGGCTCGTGGCTCATGAGGTTTGTGCCCTCTGGCAATAGCATTGCTCCAAGGGAAGCAGATCCCAGAATCCCAGACTGGTGTGGGTGGGAAGGGACATGGAAATCCATCCCTAAATCCCACCCCTGTCCTGTCCCACATCCCTTGGGCACTGCCAGGGATCCAGGGGCAGCCACAGCTGCTCTGGGCACCTGTGCCAGTGACACAGAACGTGGTGAAAGACCCAGAGTAGCAAAGTTGAAGGAAAATGTTTTGAAATATTATTATAAATAACAATAAAATTCCTGCCAGCTAAGAGCAAAGCCAAGCCCCAAGGCCTTGAGGCTCTCCATGGGTGCAGAGGGAGAGCATCCTAGAGTAAACCCGGGCTTGATCCACACTGGAGCTGGACTCTGTGGTCTGTGTGGGTCCCTTCCAGCTCAGGATATTCCAGGAGTTCTCCCACCTGGCACTGGCACCTTCACCTCCCACCTGTGCACACCGCTCGTGGCTGTTTCCCCTCCAACCCCAATTCCAAGGTGCATTTTTGTGCCACTCGGGTGTCCAAGGTCCCTATTTTGGGCTCTCTCCCTTCCTTCACCAGAAAAGAATATCTTCTCTCAATCACAAAACAAACAAGATTCAACTAAACCTCACAGAATTGTGGAAAATCCTGAGCTGGGACCCACAGGGATCATCCAGTCCAGCTCCTGACCCTGCACAGGACTCCCCAAAATCCCACCCTGTGCCTGACAGCATTGCCCAAACCAAAGGCTTGCCCATGGTGAATTAATTTAATATTTGGGAGACAAAACCTCAGTCCTACACAATTTTCTCTCCCCCACTGCCAGTCCAGGCCTCAAAAATTACACAAAAATCCCAACTCCTCCTTCCAGCCTCACTCTAAACCCTCCCAACAATTTCTCCTCTCCATTTCCAGCTCTTCGCCCAAGGCTCCTGAAACATCATGTGGGGATTTGGGAGCCCCATTTGAAACAAATTGTTTTAATTAAACCAGTAATTTCCAACCCCGAGAGATGTAAACTATTAAAGAGCTGCCAGGAGGGAGAGGCACTAACGGAGAGCAGTGAGCAATTACGGCCAAGCTGCTGCTGGTTCTCTGGGAAAAGGGCTGGGAAAGCAGAGCCAGGCATCCCTCATCACCCCCAGAGCCCAGGATCCCCCTCCTAAAAAGGCTCAGCATCCCCAGAGCCTGCCCAGAGCCCAGGATCCCTCTCCTAAAAGGCTCAGCATCCTCACAGCCTTTCCAGAGCCCAGGATCCCTCTCCCAGAAAGGCTCATCACCCCCAGAGCCTTTCCAGAGCTCAGGATTCCCCTCCTAAAAAGGCTCAGCATCCCCAGAGCCTGCCCAGAGCTCAGGATCCCTCTCCTGAAAAGGCTCAGCATCCTCACAGCCTGCCCAGAGCCCAGGATCCCTCTCCTAAAAAGGCTCAGCATCCCCAGAGCCTGCCCAGAGCCCAGGATCCCCCTCCTAAAAAGGCTCAGCATCCCCAGAGCCCAGGATCCTCCTCTGAAAGGCTCAGCAGCTCCTTTTCTCAGGTGTCCAGTCGTTGGGATATAAGGGGAGGGATCAGGGATGGGAGAAAAGTCTCCAGCTGCACCAAGGGAAATACAGGTTGGATATTGGAAAAAGTTTTTCACAGAAAGGGTGATAAAGTTCTGGAATGGCTGCCCAGGGAGGTGCTGGAGTCCCCATCCCTGGGTGTGTTTAACAAAGCCTGGATGTGGCACTGGGTGCCAGGGTTTGGTTGGGGTGCTGGGGCTGGGCTGGACTCGATGGTCTTGGAGGTCTCTCCCAACCTGGTCAGTGTGGGAATTCTGTGAATTAACCCCCCCTCCACAGAACAGCTCCTCAAAACAACAGAGCAAGGGGAGCAGGAAAGGTTTTAACTGGTGGGAGTGAAGGCTCTGTCTCAGACAACTCAGCTGTGCTGCTCCCACACAGCCAGGGCCTCGGGAAGATGTGTTTGGGGTGGGCTAAAGCTCAGGAGAATTCAGAAATGTCAAGTTCATGTGCTCTTTTTCCCATAAAATGGATCTTATCCAACTCCAAACCAAATTCTTGGAGGCTTCTCTGGAAATGCCGCTGTCAGCCAAAAGAAGAAAAGAAGAAGCTTTTTTTAAAACATTTTTTCTCAAGTTGTAAATGGAAGGAAAACAAGAAGAATATCCAACAACAATCAATAATAACAATTTCAACAACTTATCCAAGAGCCACCTGTCTTCTTCCAAAATGAACTTTCCCCATTATCATTTCTAATCCTGGACTATTCACAGAATCACAGAATTTCTAGGTTGGAAGAGACCTTCAAGATCATCGAGTCCAACCCATGTTCTAACACCTCAACTCGATCATGGCACCAAGTGCCACATCCAGTCTTTTTTTAAACACATCAAGGGATGGTGACTCCACCACCTCCCTGGGCAGCCATTCCAGAACTTTATTCACAAATTCAAACCTCAGAAGGCAAAATCTGCTTCTTGTTACAAAGGTCAGTATTTCTAATCTACACCTGTTTCATGTCTGAGGGCTGAATTTACACCCTACACGTGGCCGAAAGGAATTTTACTGCTGTTCTGACCTCTGGAATGGCTCCTGTTCCAGGGAAGTGTTGGTTTGGGTGTAGAGCTCCAGGTACCCAGCTGCCCCAGAGCCAGGGCATAAAAGGAGAATTCCCAGCTTGAAATCAACCAGAGAGTGGCATCTAAAAATAAATATATTTGCACTTTCCACTCTGATCTGCTCAAGTGCAGCAGCAGAGAATCATGGAATGGTTTGGGTTGGAAGGGACCTCAAATCCCCCCCAGTGCCAGCCCCAGCCATGGCAGGGACACGTCCCACTGTCCCAGGTGCTCCCAGCCCCAGTGTCCAGCCTGGCCTTGGGCACTGCCAGGGATGCAGGGGCAGCCCCAGCTGCTCTGGGCACCTGTGCCAGGGCTGCCCACCCTGCCAGGGAAGGATTCCTGCCCAATATCCCATCTAAATTTACCTTTTTTTTAATTTAGCCATATTTCAGCATTTCAGGGGCTTACCATTCTCAAGAAAACCACCTTGTTCTGGAAGCCAGGAGATCCAAATTTCACTTCTAGGCACCATCATCTCGCCTGAAATAATCCAGAATTCTCTATATTTGGAAACTCACACACACAGAAAAAAAATAAAAAATTAAAAGCCATTTTTGCAATGTGGATTGCTAGTGAGGAACACAATTCAGTTGGTGTTCAACAACTCAGCTTCTCAGAGTGAGAAACAAAGCATGGGAGCACAATTCCTGAGGGAGGAAAAAGTAAGAAAACAAAAAATTGAAAACCCCAGAACTTTTCCCAATCAAAATCTCCATCTCTTTCCCGTCAATAGCAGCCAGATTTCCCCTGGGTGTCCCTTCAGGGAGCCCAGAGCAGCTCTGTGCACCCACAGCCCCCAGAGCCGCTCATTTCTCCTGGGAATTCCCTCCAGCCGCGAGCTCCTGGAGACAGCCAGGAGGAGGAAAGTGGGACTGTTGTTAACAACTCCCTCCTCGCTCACTCCAAGCTCATTAAATCCCAGCAATATCAAGCAGCCATTCCAGGCAGTGCCACGTGAAGCCCTTTTCCCTCCTCTCACAACCCTGGTGTCACCAAGGGACACGAGTGGCTGACGCCGCACTTTGTCACACACATCTTTTATGAAAAATCCTTTCCTTAGGAATTTTCCTCCTGAGAAGCTGAGAGGAACAAAATGTACCCAATGGTTATCTGCTGCTGTGGGATGCAACAGGTGCAGCTGGGATTGGGCTCATGGGGTTGTTTCTAATTCATGGCCAATCACAGCCCAGCTGCCTCGGACTCTCTGTCCCAGACACAAACCTTTGTGATCATTCCTTCCTATTCTATTCTTAGCCAGCCTTCTGATGAAACCTTTTCTTCTATTCTTTTAGTATAGTTTTAATGTAATATATATCATAAAATAATAAATCAGCCTTGTGAAACATGGAGTCAGATCCTCGTCTCTTCCCTCATCCAAGAACCCCTGTGAACACGGTCACAGCACTTCACCCGTGGCTCTGCTGCAAGAATTAAACAACATTAAACAGAATTACCAGGGCTGGAATCACAGGCAGATCAGGCCTCTTAAATCCCACAGAAGGATGTTTAAGCAGACATCCCACAAGGGCAAACAGATAAATTGAGGTTTCCTGCTGCAATCCCGGGGACAGCGGGAGAATGCTAAACAGGGAGCGCGAGGGACGCGGCGCAGCAAAACGTTTTGCCTTATTTTTAATTTAAATGTAGTTATAGAGATGAGGAGCCTGGAGGCACCAATCAAAGCCCACAGGATGATTAAGTCCTCTGAGCACACCGAAATCACCACTGCCCAGCACTGCTCGAGTCGTCCGAGGAGGAATTCTCTCAGCACAAAGTTGCTTTCTGCCTTTCATTTTTTTTAAAGTGTTTTCAAAAAACATGATTTCTCTGTGGCAAAGGAACCCTTTGAAGCGGCCCAAATAGCCTTTGAAGTGAATAGAGGAGTCATTTTGTATTCATGCCCCCTTTTTCCCTCTCCCCCCGCCCAAAAATGAAGGTGTAGGACTTGGTGAAAAATTCATGTCCTGGAATAGGGCAGCCCCGGCTGGTGACATCAGAGGCATTCAAGGGAACAAAATGGCACTAAAATAGAAGTGGAGAGATCCTCGGGTGCAAATCAAAGACACTGGATGGAAATGCTGCTTAATTAGTGCAGATGAAGAGGCACGAACTGGCAGGCAGAAGGTTGCAATGTAGAAAATTCAGGAGGCATTAATGGGCTGGTGAAAATGTCGCTCTTTGGAGCTGCCAGCCTCGCTTAGAAAGCTAAAAAATTTATTAAACCTCGGTGAATGTTGCTTTTCTCAGTCACAAAGGCCATTAAGAACTCCTGGAAGTGGTGGATGCCACACAGTCCATTAGCAGCTGGATGTTAACGCTGTTCTCTCCCTCCTTCCATCCCCATAAATGTATTTCTCTCCTCTAATATTTCCTAAGAGGCTCCTGTGGCACAGATTTTCCCTTGTACATCTTTCCTCAGCCTCAGAACAAATGAGACTGGCTGGTCTCACTCAGAAACTAAAAGTTTTCAGGTAGTTCTCTGCGGAATGATGAAATATCCCACAGGTTCCAGAAAGCAATTGGTAAATACAGGCTCCTGCTTCCATAAAAAGCAATTTATTAAACACAAATGTTCGGCAATGTGAAGTGTTTTACTGCTGCAAATTCAATACTGCTCGAAACATGCTCTGAAGTCAATAACCCAGCAGTAAAAGCAGCAGCACACACACAAATGTCTCATCTTATTCCACAAGCCACCATTTCCTCCCACACAAAATTCCCATCAAAACATCAGCTTCAAATTCTTACCCGAGCTGTCCAGTGGAAAAAGCAGCAACTTGGTTTTTTTATTTTTTACTTTTTTTTTTTTTTTTAAATAATTCCTCAGCACTTAAATCCCTTTTCATGTATATTGGATGTTTAGGAAGAGGGAAATAGTCTTCCTGGGAAAGAAAAAAAATCATGCAAATAAATCATGCAACAGGAAAGCTCATAAATCTGCATTTATATTGGAAGTAAAACTGAACTCACCAGAGGTGATTTACTGCCTCTAATAATGAATGTGACTATTGGGTCCTTAGATTTTCATTAGTGTGGTGAAAGAATTTATTTTATGAGCAAATATTTAAATACTCGTAGAAAGCAAATGTAAAAATATTGCAAATATTAAACCTCCAATTACTTCGAGTTATGTGAAAATTCATTGAAAAATAATTTCCTGCCTGCAGAAAAACAGATTGTCAAAATCTGGGGTTACTGCTTTGCCCGGGAGGCCGAGGAGTTTGATGGCTTTGTTTGGAGACTGGCTGAGGAAATCTGAGCATTTCCCACAGACACGGGCGGGGAGCAGGTGGCACTTGGGAACTTTGGGGATTCCTTATGAATCACGGAGTTGTTAAGGCTGGAGAAGATCTCAGAGTCCAACCAACCATTCCCAGCCCTGCCCCTTGTGCCCAAGGGCTGTGAAACCCCCCAGGGATGGGCACTGCAGCCAGGGCTCGACCACAGTGCCAGGGACAAAATTCTCCCCAATGCCCAACCTGAGCCTCCCGTGGAGTGTCACAGACACATTTTCTGAAAAATCCTTTCCTTGGGATTGTTCCTCCTGAGAAGCTGAGAGGCCTCAGGAACAAAATGTACCCAATGGTTATCTGCTGCTGTGGGATGCAACAGGTGCAGCTGGGATTGGGCTCATGGGGTTGTTTCTAATTCATGGCCAATCACAGCCCAGCTGGCTCGGACTCTCTGTCCCAGACACAAACCTTTGTTATTCATTCTTTCCTTTTCTATTCTTAGCCAGCCTTCTGATGAAATCTTTTCTTCTATTCCTTTAGTATAGTTTTAATGTAATATATATCATAAAATAATAAATCAGCCTTGTGAAACATGGAGTCAGATCCTGGTCTCTTCCCTCATCCCCAGACCCCTGTGAACACCATCACAATGGAGGAGGGAGGAGGAAGGAGCAGAACCTGTGAAGGAGCAGAACCTGTGACCAGCTGATGGTTTGGGGCACAGCAAAGGTGAGGAGTCCTTGCTGCCACCAAGGGATCATGGATTTGTCATTCCCTGGTGGATGCCAGGATGAGGAGGACATGGAGCAAGGCCAGAGGAGGCCATGAGGTTGGTAAGAGGACTGGAAAACCTCCCCTGTGGAGCTGGGAGAGCTGGGGGTGCTCACCTGGAGAGGAGAAGGGTGTGGGGAGCCCTGCCAGAACCTTCCAGGGTCTGGGGGATCACAGGGACCTCCAGCAGGAGCTGATGGAACAAGGAGCAATGGGCACAAAGGGAGAGAGGGGAAATTTAGCTGGAGATTGGGAATTGGGAATTGTTCCCTGGCAGGGCTGGATGGGAGATTGGGAATTGGGAATTGTTCCCTGGCAGGGTGGGCAGCCCTGGCACAGGTGCCCAGAGCAGCTGGGGCTGCCCCTGGATCCCTGGCAGTGCCCAAGGCCAGGCTGGACCCTGGGGCTGGGAGCACCTGGGACAGTGGGAGGTGTCCCTGCCATGGCAGGGTGGGAATGGGGGGGATTTGGGGTCCCTCCCAGCCCAAACAACTCCATGATCCCATGATGGAGGAGGATGAAGGAGAGCCACAAACACCCTGAGCTGCTTCACAAAATGAACAACAACAGTCCCCAAGGTCCTGCAGGCAGAAGATCCAAGTTCAGACAGTTCCCTGCAAGACAAAGCAGAAAACCCCACAAATGTTCTCATTTCACATCTCCCGTGGTCACACCACAACCACCAGGACACAAAAGGCTTTTCTTCCTCCAGATGCAGAATTCTGGTGATTTGGAACCATTTGAGTTCAGCTCAAACCAAAAGTAACCTCAATGGCAATGAAAGTTCAGCTCTTCCCTCACAGCACAGGAGGGTGGGAGTGAATTCCTGTTGGGTTTATGTGATTTGGGTTGATCACTCTGTGCCTACTTACCTTAAACAACCAGCTGTGAGCTGTGATGCTGCTTTATTTTTCAGAGCTTCAATAAAGAAAATGCTGCAATTTTGTAAATTATAGCCCTGCCACGGATGGCTCCATTTCCAACGTGCTTATCTTATCTCGTGCTTAAATCAAATCAAACACTTCCCCTAACAGCAAACCCTGCAAAAACCTGACAGGACAAAATGCAGAGGGAAATCTGAGATGTGATTTAGCTTGATTGCCAAAGGCACTTGCCAAAAGAGGATGGAGTACAAAGGCACAAGGGGTTTGGTGCAGCCCTCCCCGAGGAGTCAGCACAGAATTCCAGCCATTAGGGGGGGCAGATCTCCATCCCCAGAATTGCCATCATCTCCTCAGTTTTGGATATATGACAAAATGGTTTGGGTGGGAAGGGACTGAAACCCACCCAGTGCCAGCCCTGCCATGGCAGGGACACCTCCCACTGTCCCAGGCTGCTCCAGCCTGGCCTTGGGCACTTCCAATAACCTCAAGCTCTGAAAGATGAGTTCAGGAGACCCAAATTAACTCATTTCCCAGAGTGGGGGTGCAGCAGGCACCTCACCAGCCTGCTCCCCTCCCCAGAACGCGCCTGGTCACAGACTTGTATCCAAAACAAATGTTGGATTTTGTGCTCACCCTCCATTAACTGCCACGAGCACCTTCACTGGGATGAAAGCCTGTTTATCCATTTTAATTGGATATTAAAGTGTGTTTTGTGGCTACAGCCCAAACATCAGCGGCATATTAACTTACAACAGCTTTAACAACAAGAAACCCAACCCACCGTTGGCACACGGGCAATTATTCTGCAATTATCCAGAAATCACATTACCCACTAATTGCTCTTGCAGGCGCCTAATTGCTTCTCTAAATAGGGGGTGAGGCTCTACCCCTGGGCTTTCTCCACTACTTTGCTGGACCACCTTTCCTTCAAGCACTGAAAACATGGAGCAGCAGGGACCAGATTTTGTTCTGCTGGGGGCTTTTCCCAGCCCAAATCCGTGTGCGTGCCCTCCCTGCCCTGTCCTGGGCACCCCCAGCTCAGTGCCACCCACCAGGGCACCCTGAGGATCCAAAAGCTGCTCCTGAAGCACCCGTGGTGAAACTCCAGCAGGTTTTTAAGGAAATTTGGGCTGGGGACTTGGATGTGCCTTGGTGTTCCTGGAGGTCTTTTCCAACCTCAATGATTCCATGCCTGGCACGTTCCCAACCCTCCCTGTGTGAGCAGAGTAAAACCTCCCACGCCTACCCCAGGTGTAAATGATCCCATTCCAAGCAGAGATAGATAAATAAATATCTTGGTTTGTGTGTAATTTATCTCCTCTAATTTGAAGATCCTCCTTCTCCAAGAGGAACAAGCTGAGTTAGGAAGACACACAGGTGAGGAGAAGGGAGAGTCTGGTGGCTCTGAGGGGCCCTGAGTGATGAGTGCTGGCGATAATTGGCTGCAGCAATTAAGGCACTGGTGGGAAATGCTGCCCAGAGATCCAGCTCCTACCTCTGCATCCCGGGGAGAGAAATGGGAATCCCAGGCTGGAACAGCAGGCGTGACCCTCCCAGCTGCTTTAGCCCAGAAGCACAGCCTGCTTTGGGTGCAGAGGGACCTGGAATTCACCTTGATCCAACCCTGACCTGTGACCGTGTTCACAGGGGTCTGAGGATGGGGGAAGAGACCAGGATCTGACTCCACGTTTCACAAGGCTGATTTATTATTTTATGATATATATTACATTAAAACTATACTAAAAGAATAGAAGAAAGGATTTCATCAGAAGGCTGGCTAAGAATAGAAGAAGAAGGAATGAATAACAAAGGTTTGTGTCTGGGACAGAGAGTCCGAGCCAGCTGGGCTGTGATTGGCCATGAATTAGAAACAAGCACATGAGCCCAATCCCAGCTGCACCTGTTGCATCCCACAGCAGCAGATAACCATTGGGTACATTTTGTTCCTGAGGCCTCTCAGCTTCTCAGGAGGAACAATCCCAAGGAAAGGCTTTTTCAGAAAACATCATGGCCACACCGACCCTTCCAAGGCTGCTCCCAGCCCCAGCCTGGCCTTGGGCACTGCCAGGGATCCCGGGGCAGCCACAGCTGCTCTGGGAATTCCAGCCCAGCCCCTCCCCAATATCCCATTTAAACCTCCCCTTTCCCAGAGGGAAGCCATTCCCTGTGTCCTGTCCCTCTGCCCCTTGTCCCAAATCCCTCTCCACGTTTCTTGTTGGCTCCTTCAGCTGCTGAAAGGCCACAGCCAGCCCAGAGCTTCTCCTCTGCAGCTGCACCATCCCAGCTCTCCCACGTTTCCCTCATAGCAGAGGTGCTCCAGCCCTCAGATCAACTTGTCACGTTGAAGGCAAAATTAAAAAAAAAAAGAAGCCTTAATGAGGAAATGAGAGGATTTGCAGGAATTAGCTGAAGGGCACTCGGGTTTCTTGTTAAGAGCAGCAGCTTTGTGGGAATGTCACAGAGCAAATGGCACAGCAAAGCATCATTACAGCGGAATTAATTCAATGCTACATTACAGCACATCTCATTTGACTACTGTAAATCTCCTTCTGTGCTTCCTAGTAGTTATTTAATGAAAAACAAGCAAAAAAATGGTGTATTGCTCTCATATCTGTCCCTACAGCTCACAGAAATCCCAGTGCCACTGCAGCAAGCCTCATTCAAACATGACAAAAACACAATTCCTGCATCAAAGCGGGAATGATCTTCATCAATCCTCCTGCAGCCACTGAAAACACAGAATTCTGTGCTTCTTATGACAAATAAATCTTAAATATTCATGTCCTGGCAGAAATTCTCTTCTTAAACACAAAATTAACTCCCTGATTCCACGCTCCTTCAGACAATTGACACCTTCAGTGATTGAGGCCAAACAAATCACAGAGGTAAGGAGAGGCTTCATTTAATGGAAAAGCTGTCTGGAAAGAGCTTTTGATAAAGCTGAAGTTTCTCAGGATTGTGTCCAGTGGCCTTCAGCTGATTCTTCATAATCGTAAGAGCAGGAAACACAACCAAGATTGTTTTGCCTCCTTGTTGTTGCATTTTGATGCTTCTCACTTGTTCTGAGCCCATCTGCAGCCCTGCACTATGCAATGGACACCATACCCTGATTTAAGGATGAAGTGCCTGAGAAGAATGTTCTCTGTTTGTCCAGCTTTGGGGTAAATTACCCCATTTAATTTACCCCAAATTTACCCCAATTTGGGGTAAATTACAGCCACAGCTGCTTTGGGAATTCCAGCCCAGCCCCTGCCCAATATCCCATTTAAATTCTCCCCTTTCCCAGAGGGAATTTAACCCAGTTTGGGGTAAATTACCCCGTTTTATGCCCAGAATACCTGCTGTGCTCCCTGGTAAATCAAGCACCACCCAGGCACATTCTGCCTCAGCACACAGCAGCAGTGTTTAGCCTGAGCTAGCAGCCCATCCATCCTGCATTTTTCCATCTCCTGTACAGTTTGTGGAGTCCCCCAAATGAAGTTTTACACGAGATGTTCAATTTTTGCACAGCAGACCAAAGATTGTGTCTGGAACAAGGCTTGAATTGCAGCACTCCAGGATTTCCCCCCCGAGAATAAGGAGTTATTTTAGTGGAAAACAAGAACAGGAGGGACTGGGCACCTGATCCAAGACACTGGGGGAAAGAGCTGGAAAAGGAAATAAGGAAAGAGCTGGAAAGGGAAAACAGGGAAAAGCCAGCAGGAAATGAGGAAAAGAGCAGAGCCAAGCCAAAGACATCCAGAGGGAATTCCTCTTCCTTATGGGATCAGCCTCCATTTCCCAGGTGAGTAAAAACCCTGCTGTACTGGGAGATCATGGACACCTTCAGACTCTGGGCAATGTGGAAAACTCCTGGATCATGACAGGAAAATCCCATGGCAGGGGTGGCACTGGCTGGGTTTTGGGGTCCCTTCCCACCCTTTGGAGTCGCTCACCTCAGACTGGAATTTACCTTTCCAAAAATGTATCCATCTCAAATGTAAATGATCCACAAATTCAAAGTGTGCAAGTGATTTCAGCTGAAACAAAAATATTTCTTATAAACATTAAAAGTATTTGTGTCAAAACTCTTGGGTACTCAAAGTGAAATTAGCCCTGACGTGGGCCTGAGCTGCAGGAAAATCGCTGTCCTCAGTAAAAAGGTGGAAAGGATTTAAATTTTGGTGAAAAGCCTTTCAGCAAATTAGTGAGAGAAAGCCAGAATGGCCAATTCTTCACCTCCCACAGGTGAAGGGTCTGGACAGTTCTGAGGCTTTAAACCCCAGCCCTTTAAAAGATTTCCCTGAGCAGCTCTCCCTGATCCCTCACTGCAGAGTGCGGAGGGAAAAGCTGCCAAAGCAGATGGAGGGATGAGAAAGCAGCAGCAGCACGGATCTGCAGGGCTCAGAGCACTTGGTTTATCAAAGAGGGTGGCAGGGGCACTTTGATCACAGTTTAAGGAGCCAGAAAGGATAACAGAACCTGCCCGAGCAAGCACTTCATCCACACAGGAACACACATCCATTTCCAGGGGTTACGAGGGGAAAAGTGCCAGAGCCACAGAGGAAAAAGCAGCTCTTGAAGCAAAGCTGTGAATAATTAATGACTGAAGAAAATTACCAAAGGTTCTCGGGGCTGCTCCACTGCCAGAGGTCTTTAACACAAGGCCGAGTGTTTTGGGGTTTGTTTTTTTTTTTTACAAGAAATGTTCCAGTTCAACCAGAGCTGCTAGACTGGAATTAGCTCAGGGAAACCCCAGTGCTGGGCACTGATCAGATCCTGACTGGGATGGGCCACAACCCCAAACAAACCCCAAATTTCTACTAATTTGTTTTCAATGCTATTGGAAAGCACAAAGAAACATCCCAGGTGGAGCATATTTCCATTTAAAAAATGCTGTGGCTGGCGGTGCCAACAGCCAGGGAATTCAGCGCTGCTGCCACAGGAGCCATATACTCTTCTTTTTAAACAATTCCCACTCCTCCAGCTCCACCTCTGCTCTTTCCAGAGGGTTGGGGACCAGAGCTGGTCCAACCTCAGTAAAAAAATAATTACCCAAAGTAACAAAGATAATTACCGTGGTCAGAACACTCAGCTTGGTGAATTATCTCCTCTCCCAGAGCTCCTCTGCTGCCCCAGCAGCCCAGCCAGGCTCTTACTGGTTTGGGAGCCCCTTTCTTACTGGTTTGGGATGCCCTTTCCCAGTAGGGGCTGCACAATTGGCAGCCCCAGCCCACCCCGATTTCCTGGCCCTTAATTGCCTCATTAAGGCAATCACTGCTGTCATCTCCAGCGCTCCTCACAAACAGCAGCAAATTATTCTGAGCCTTTTCCCTCCCTGTGAGCCTTTCAAGGCCTCCCTTCAGGGCTTGCTGGGCTCTTTGGGGTGCTGGGTACCCACCTGGAATTCCTGGGATGAAAAGCAGAGGAACGAGTGCTTTGCCATCAGTCAGTGACTTCATTTTCCCCCGCTGGGTTCTAAAATTTGTCACTTAAACAAGCACTGGTGCTCCTGATTTATAGGAGGGAGGGTTTGGCCACAAAGATATTTCATCCGTGGGCAAATCTGTTTTATAGCCAACAATTTGTCAGGTTTCTAAAGCTCTGCCAAGAGCTGTTATTGATGGCAGAAGGCAAAACCAGCAAGGAGAAAACCAGCAAAATTTTGGCATCACGCACCAGAAAAGCCACAGCAGCCCTAAGAAAATTGTTGTCTGAGAGGAGCAAATGCTTGGGTGTGGATTTGGTCAAAATTCCAAAGCAGCTTTTGCCCAAAGAGGGGTTTCATACAGCACATCTTCCCAGGCAGCTGCAAAATTACCACATAAGTCCATCAAATCAGAGAATCATGGGGGAGTTTGTAACTCTTACAGCTACAGAAATATAAATATATAAATATATATATATATATATTTATATATATATATAAATATTTTAGATTGTACTGTGAATTTGGTATCCTGGAGTGGTGCCACAGCACTGAGAGCAGAGCAGCTCTGAACCATCCCCTGGACCTGGGGAGCTGCTGAAGCATCTCCAGGTGCCCAATTTAGTGTCAGAGCCCTCCTCTGAACCTCCATGAGAGGAATGGCAGATTTGTCTTTCCAAACAAGCTGTGGCTCTGCTGGTAGGTAAAACCAGCACTGGGAAAGAAAAGAAACAATGGGAAGGATTCCACTGACTGATGAATGGAAAAAGAGATTTGCTTTTACAAATCAACTTTAGGTTTGCTAAGAAATGAAATTAGACATTGAGAGATGAAAGAAACAGTGAGGAAGAAAAACCCCTAAATTCCCTAAGAATTAAAAATGAAAAGGGAGGGTTATACATTAGAGGGAAATCTTTGGGATCAGGTGTGTTGGGGAGTCTGAACCTCTCAAGTACCTCAGAAATGGGGAAAAACCCCTAAATTCCATAAGAATTAAAAATGAAAAGGGAGGGTTATACATTAGAGGGAAATCTTTGGGATCAGGTGTGTTGGGGAGTCTGAACCCCTCAAGTACCTCAGAAATGGGGAAACAGAGAAGGGAAATGCAGCTGGAAATTGGGATAAACAGGAGGCTGCATCCTCCAAAAATGGGAGAGATCCCAAGGGATGCCCCATGGCCTCTCCCTGTATTGGAATAAAGTTCCAGGACTCTTCTGTCTCCTGTTTGACACAAACCTCTGGTGTTTGTGGATTGATTTTCCTGACCTCCACAAGGGGTTCAGCCCTTCCCAGAGAGGGCAGCAGGGACAGCCTGGCAATGAGCACAGCCAGGGAGGGAGGGCTCCCCTGGAGAGGAAACGTTCATTTTTAACAGCATTGAATCATGGCAGCCAGGCCTGCATTCCTCTTAGTGTTCTCCTTCCATTTTCCCAAGTTTTGAGGCCTGCAGAGGTTGGGGAGGGAGAGGAGAGGAGAGGAGAGGAGAGGAGAGGAGAGGAGAGGAGAGGAGAGGAGAGGAGAGGAGAGGAGAGGAGAGGAGAGGAGAGGAGAGGAGAGGAGAGGAGAGGATTGACAGATTCTGTCCTACAGCTCTGTGGGAACTCAGCACATCACTCCGGATGTCCAGAGTTACCAAGAGAACCCTTGGGGGGTCTCAGAAATCCTGGAATGTTGCCAGGAGTGTTTGGTGGCTTGATTTTGATCCATCTACGGAAGTGACAGCAGTTTGAGGACGTGAGAATCACTTGGGAGTGAAGGGTGTAAAAAAGACACATTTACAGGGTGAAATACAGATTTTAGGGTTTTGGTACAGGGGGGTTATGGAGACAAGATGGAGGGATCAGGGCGTGTCTCGTCCTTCTTCTTTCTTCTTCTTGTTATCCATTTTCTGTGGTGATGTTGGCACTTGGGGATTGGTTTATGGTGAAGGTGCACTTGCCAACATGGGTGAAAGGTATTGGGAAATAAAGGTAAATATCATGTAGGTAGATTTTAGTATAAAAAGACATGACCGCCCCGTGGGTGGGCAGAGTGCCCTTGGCTGCCTTGCAGATCAGACCTCTGTTGGGCAGACAGAAAATTTTGTAGATAAGAAAAAATAAACAATCTGAAGACCGAAAAGCTGAAGAGTCCAGACTCGTCCTTTGAAACGCGTGCCACCCAAGAACCACACTACCCGTGTCGGGGCAGAGACAGACAGACAGCCAGACCAGACCCAGCTCCTCAGGGCACAATGTCCCGCTGGTCTCTGGGGAGCCCTCTGGGGGCACAGGAGGTGGCCAGGGCCAGCTGGGTGGGAAGCACCAGCCCAGCCCTGCTGGCAGCACCGTGGCACAGCCAGGCTGGCAAATTGGTGTTTGCTCCTGCCAGGCTGTCATCCCAACATCCATTAAACTGCTGATTGCAGGGACATTAATGACAGGAGCAGCAGGGCAATGCTGCCAGGTAATCCCAGGGCTGCTGGAGGGGCAGCCTGGCTTGGCACCCAGCTACTGCAGCATCCCTTTGCCTTGGAAGTCAAATTCTTGGGTTTCTGGAGCTACCTGTGAAGCACAAAGAGCTAAACTCTATTAACTGCACACCTGACACGTTGTTTATAAAAGATCCTGAAAGCTTCATCCTTTATTGAAAGCTTCCTGCAGAGAGAAGAGCCCAAGGAGCTGTAAATCATGTCCTTATCAATGGAAATATCAGGAAATAAAGGATGTTCTAACCCTGCTCACACCGCTCAAAGGGAGAACAAAGCAGTGAAGATTTGTTTAGAATTGATTTCCCTGGGTATTCCAGAGAATCCCCACACCACCAGCAGGGCCAGGGTCTCCTCGTGGAACAGCAACACCAAAAACCAAGGGCAGGTTCACCCCCACAGCCTCCTGGACACTCGGGGGAGTGAGAACAGGGGGAATTAGCACAGGGATTCCCTAGGGAGCTCCTCAGCATCCTGATTTTACAGCACAGGGATAAGAAGTGGTTCTTTAATTGTCTTAAATAACTCTGTTTCCTTTGCCCGTTAAAAACTGTAATCCTGAGTGAAAACTGTAAAAGTGAGTGAGCAATGGGCTCAGTTTCCCCTCCTGACCCAGGACCAGGAGTTAAGCAGAAGGTTCATAGTCATTGTGGCACTTTCTTGGAATAATTAAAACAAAAAAAGTCTAATGCCACTGTAGGAATTAGAGATTAACAGATTCTTACTTTAGGAAAACAGCTGAAACCTTAATTTAAACAGTGAAAACGAGGCAGGGTCTGGAAGGAGGAGATTTGCTCCAAGAATGAGACAATCTAGATCAAACACTGGGGGAAAGCACCACGAAATCAGAGTTTCAGGGGGCAAAGTGAGGCTGTGCTGGGCAGGGCTGCTCCAGAACAAGGCTCCTCTTACCCACAGCTGCTTTGGAAGAGCCCTTAGGGAGTACCTGCTGTGGGAGCAGAGGCAACCCAGCCAAATTCCCCCTGAGAGAGCCAAATTCCTCCTGAAACCCACCCAGGACCCTCCTCTGCCTTGCCATGAGCACAGGCCTTCACCCTTTGGACCACTGGGAGAAGAATTTCTCCATTTTGGACCAAGTTTTCCATTTTTGTATCCTTTCCTAAGCCCCACAAAGAGCATTCAGCTGTGACTGCAGGCAGCAAACCTGGCCCAGGTTTGCCTGGTAATTCCAAGCCTAAGCAGAGAATTCCAAGCCTAAGCAGAGAATTCCAAGCCTAAGCAGAAAGGCCACACTGGAACAGCCCCAAAATTCTGCCCCACTCCCATCCACCCCACCCAAGCATTCCCAGCCTGTTCCATGGAAAAAAACCAGCCAAGCAAGGGTGTAGTGATCCAGTTTTGCACTGTTCTCAACAATGCAAGGTCAGTCTGTAGCATCTCAAATGGTAAAAATAACTATAAAAACCCAGGAAGAAACACAACTGACATTTAAAGGGGTTTGATTGATGCTGAAGCCCGTGGGGAAAAAACAAGGAGATTCAGAGGGGGTAGGAATGCTGCTCACTGAAATAAAGACTTAGAGACTGAAAGGTCTTAATCCTGGGAAATAAAAGGGGAGGGGGAAAAAAGACAGGAAATAAATAAATAAAAACATTCCTTGGACTTCTGTTCCTACAGAACAAAAGAATAATCTGACCCAATAACAAACAAAAAAAAAAAAAAAAAAAAAAAAAAAGAAATGTAATGCTATTGAGGATGCAGTTTCCAAGTTCTAAAAGCCATAATGCATCCTGGCTAGAAAACAAATTTTCTCCACAGTATTATAGGATTTGAGAGCAGAAGATTTTGTCAGTGGATTTCGCATGATGAATCAGGGAAATTGGAGACTGAGCCATCATTACCTCCCCAGGCATCTGCAGGGAAAGGGGAAGGAAAGGGGGAATGGAGAGTTAGAGAAGCACCTCAGGAACGCTCAGGAAACCACAGGAACACGGAGTGAAAAGCACTCTGAGTTTTTAGGGAGGGGGTATTTGGGAGCTAAACAGGCACAGGGGGGTTCTGAGCCTCCCCCAGCTCCGGGGGAAATCCAGCAGGAGTCAGAGAAAAAATGGCACAAAGGAAAACACCTCTGGGTGTTGAGATGGATGAACAAACTGAAATCTCCAGAAATTATTAAGAACGAATCTGAAATAAATCCACCAACAACTGGAGCACTAAAGCACATCCCCAGGTGCCACATCCACAGAGGTTTGAAATCCATGCAGGGATGGGGATTCTACCCCTGCCCTGGGCAGCTGTGCCAGAGCTGGGGAACCATTTCCAGGAGGAAATCGTTTCTAATTTCAACCTAAACCTGCCCTGGCCCAGCCTGAGGCCGTTCCCTCTGCTCCTGTCCCTGTGCCCTGGAGCAGAGCCCGACCCCCCCGGCTGTGCCCTCCTGGCAGGAGCTGTGCAGAGCCACAAGGGCCCCTGAGCCTCCTTTGCTCCAGGCTGAGCCCCTGCCCAGCTCCTCAGGGATTCTGCAGCCCCTGCCCGGCTCCTCAGGGATTCTGCAGCCCCTGCCCGGCTCCCTCAGGGATTCTGCAGCCCCTTCCCAGCTCCCTCAGGGATTCTGCAGCCCCTGCCCGGCTCCCTCAGGGATTCTGCAGCCCCTGCCCAGCTCCCTCAGGGATTCTGCAGCCCCTGCCCGGCTCCTCAGGGATTCTGCAGCCCCTGCCCGGCTCCCTCAGGGATTCTCCAGCCCCTTTCCAGCTCCCTCAGCCCCTCCTGGGGCTCCATTCCCTTCCCAGCTCCATTCCCTGCCCTGCTCCACTCAAAGTGTCCCTCTCCATCTCTCCTGTGGCTCCTTCAGGTGCTGTGGGGCCGCACTGAGCTCACCCCAACCTTCCCCTGTCCAGGTGAGCACCCCCAGGTGTCCCAGCAGAGCTGCTCCATCCTCTGAGCATTTGGTGCCTCCTCTGGATTCCCCACAGCTCCAGGTCCCTCCTGGGCTGGGCTCTGCAGGTGGGGCTCACCTGGGCACAGAATTCTCCTTTCCTGCTGGACTTTCCAGCCCATAATAATGATGTTTTTGTACCGTGGCACTGAGAACAGAAAGCTGCAGCACTCCCCCTGTGCCTGGCAGAAGCAGCTCCCTACATCTCCCATTTTCCCATCTTTGCCATTTCCCTTCCCATTTTGCAGTAAATATCCCTCAGCCTGGACAGGACATCCCAAAGCTTTTAAAGGCAGACAGAACAAACTGCCTGAGCATGCTTGGAGCACAGCAACCTTCCCTCCCTCCCATCTCCCTAGGGGCAGCTGGGCCCCTGTTTCCATGTGAAAAACGTGGATTTTGCTCCTGGGAGTGCGGAGCTGCTGAGGCTCTGCTCTCACCTCAGCAGGGCCTGAGCCCCGGGGTCCGGCATTGCCTCCTCATGAGGATGCCCTGAATGACACAGAATTATTCTTTATTCTCATTGTACCTGCAGAGACAGATTGGTGAGCTCAGTGCCAGCTGAGGGAGCTCTGTAGGGCAGCCACAAACATTCCCTGTATCACCCAAAACGCTGGAGGTGTTTGTTTGTCACCCTGCTCTCCTAAGTTCTTCTAAGCCTTCTGATGTTCACATTTTTGTAGTGGAGTTTCTCACACACTTTTCATGTAAATAATGATTGTTTTGCATTCCTTTCTGGAGGAAGGCAGAATTGCTGGGCTGTTGGTTTGACCACTGTGGCTGGAGAGGTGGCAGCTTCATCCTCCAGTCCATAGTCACTTTTGAAAGTCTACAAATATTGGAGTTTGGAAATAAACTGCCCTCTTTTTACCTTGCACACCTCAGCTTGTGCCTGTTGTCCATTTTGTGTCCTATTGTGACATTGTTTTCATGTTGGAGTGATAAATACAGGGAGAGAGAGAAGTCCAGCTGCATCTGTGAGACACAAAAAAAGCATTTCAAACAAAACTTTAGGGCCCCTTCCAACCCCAACCACTCTGATCCTATAATTTCATGGCAGGAGGGTCTCAGGGAGCCACAGACCAGAGGAGTAAGAGGGGATTTTCTAACCTTACACCATTAAATAATACATCTAATGCAATTATTCATGAATAAGAACGTGATTTATGGCTGTGGGAGGCTGCATTTTATACCAACCCCACCACAACACCCAAGCACTCTCCAGGCTTCCAAACCACCCAGGACTGTTACAGTTCCCTTTTAATTTTGGCTGCAAGCAGCCTGGGAAGGTCTCTGGCTCCATTAATGGCTCTCATCTATCACTTAAGCCCAGAGCCACTTTGCAGCAGCCCTGTGATCAGGGAGGAAATGATCCTGACAAAACAACTTTGTTTTTTATGGCTTTCTAATCATTTTGTTATTATGGAGTTGTGGCTGCAGCGAGAACTCTGTGATTTACAAGTGATTGTTTTGGGTGGGGGATGTCACATCCAGTGGCACCTACACAATTTCATATTTATGGGGGTGTTCATCTGTCACACTGCATTTTAGGTGCCTGCACGTGCCTGATGGACGAATGCTGCCTGCTGGAAATGAGCTTTTCCTTAAGAATCACAGAATTATTGGGGTTGGAAAAGCCCTCCAGGAGCAGAGCCCAGCCTTGGATCCCCAGCCTGTCCCCAGCCCAGAGCTCCCAGTGCCACCTCCAGGGTTGGGCACTCCCGAATTAACGAATTAATAAGGAATTAACTCCTCTGGGGAGCTGTCCTTGCCCACTGGAGCCCCAGGATTGCCACCATGATATTTTCTGAAAAATCCCTTCACCAGGATTGTTCTCCTGAGAAGCTGAGGAGCCTCAGAAAAGAAATGTGAACAACAATTATCTGATTGCTTGGGATGTGGTCTGGAGGTTGCTTACCAGCAGGTGCAGCTTTGATTGGTTCCATGTGAATTGTTTTTAATTAATGACCAATCCCAGCCAGCTGTGTTGGACTCTCTGAGCCAGTTTTTATTATTCATTCCTATCCAGCCTTCTGGTGTCTCCTTTCTCTTTCTTTAATATAGTTTTAGTATATAATTTTCATATAATATAATATGATATGATAATAATATAATATGATATGGTAATAATATAATATGATATGATAATAATATAATATCATATAATATGACAATAATATGATATGATGAATATAATATAATATAATATAATATAATATAATATAATATAATATAATATAATATAATATAATATAATATAATATAATATAATATAATATAATATAATATAATATAATATAATATAATATAATATAATATAATATAATATCAGCCTTCTGAGAGCTTGGAGTGAGATTCTCATCTCTCACCTCATCCTGGGACCCACAACCCCCAACACAGGGTCAGGGACACACAGTCACGTTTTACACACAAACGTGTCCCCTCCCCATTTCAGGCCCTCTGTGAACCAAAACAAAATGATTGCTAACCATGGAAAAGCCCAAATTCCAGAGGGGGAGCTTCAGTGGTGGGATCAGAGCAGTCAGAGGCAGCTGAGGGCACTGAGGTGCTGCCGGTGGCAGGACTTGGTGCTCACAAAGGGCTTTTCCACCCTGAAGGATTCCCTGGTGCCAGAATTTATCTCCAGCTGTGCATCCGGCCAGGCCGAGTCCTGGGGCAGGGCTGCACTCACCTGGAGCATTATTACATTATATTACATTACATTATATTACATTACATTATATTATATTATTGTCGTGTTGGGATGGATTCTGTGCCGAAGCTGCAGGAGGGCTGGGCGCGAGGCCAACCTCACAGCAGATCCTGCAGGATCAAACATCCCAGAGGCTCCAGTGGTGGCCACAGCAGCTCTGAGAGCTGCCAGGATCCATCAGCTCCTCCGAGGGTGCCAGGCTCCAGAGCAGACATTCCAGAGGAGGGCAGGCTGTGTCTGGGCTCGTGGCAGGGCTGTTTCAGGGGTCACTGATCCAATTCCCTGACACAGAACTGAACCTTCCATGGAATAAATTCCCAAACCCACCGAAGCCTGCACTCCTGAAAATATCCTCATTTGATTATCCTGCATTTCATTCATTATCCATGCACTGTAGGCAGCACAGAGCCCTTTTCTCCCTGTTTTAATGGCACTGAAGCGTTAGGACTGTCCCTAACCCCGGGCACTGGAGGCACCCGTGGCTCTCCCACCCCTCTCCTGGGGCTTCCTCTGCTCCCTGGTGCCGGGGAATTGGGGAGGAGCAGCAGCCCAGGCCCTGCAGCCTCTCCATGGCCTCACTGGATCTTGGCTCCTGCTCTGCTCCCTGCTCCAAAGAGGATGGAATGCTGCTCATGTGCTCAAATGGTGCAGATTTCAGGAGATTTGGGGCCATGAGGCACCTCTGGGGCTCTGAAAAGAGCTTCTCCCATTTAACCCTCAGCCTGCAGTGGGCTCTTGCCCTCTTCCCTCTTCCAAGGGCTTTTTTGTGCTTCTCTATTCCCATCCCTGCCCCAACAGCTTATCCTGAACCAGGGAATCTTTTCTCTGAGCTGCCACTCCTCCTTTTCCAGACAGCAATTGGATTTTTCACTTGCACTCCCTGGTTTTCCTCTGCATCCCATTGAAGTCCAGCTGTGCTTCATTCCATGGGCTCTGATTTTAAAGAATTCCTTCTCCAGCTCAGTCTGGAGAGGAAACTCCTGGGAGAGGTTTCCAGAGCAGAGTGGATGAGCAGAGAGACAAAGCTGCAGCTTTAGCCCCCTTGGTGCCACTGCCCCAGCTCCCCCTTCTTCCTTTTCCAGTTGTAAACAAGGAGAAGCTCTGTGGTGATCCCAGCAGCGATTCCTTACGTGGTTCCTTGCTGAGGGAGGTGAATGTGGCTGCTCAGGGAGCCAGGATTATCAATTACTGCTCCCAGGAAAGCAGGGAGAGCTCCCTCAGCAAGGCTGCAGCACCCGGGTGGGACACACTGATGGATTTCCATGGGTGGCCTCTGTTCAGTGGCTCAAGGAGCAGCAAACACTCAGAATTATGCAGATTTACTGTGGGTTTTGCTGCAGGTCCAGGCTGGGTAAAGCAGCTCTGGAATCTGGGAGCATCCTGGTGCTGCCTGCCCAGCAGGAACAGCCACTGGTGTGGGACGGGTGAATAAAAACAGAGCTCACACTGAAAGCTGGGCTAAAAATGGATCAACAATTACAGGAGAGGGAGGAAAATAAAATCAAACCAACCAGGTCTCTGGTTTGGATGATACTGGAGCACTCACAGACCTCAAACTGCTCTTCAGCACATCCAAGGATGGGTGAGGCTCCTCCAGGGAGGGAATTCCAGCTCTGGGCACCTTCAGCTCTCCTGGAGCTCCCAGGGACACACCTGCCTGTGTCACAGACATCTTTTATGGAAAATCCCTTTCCTTAGGAGTTTTCCTCCTGAGAAGCTGAGAGGCCTCAGGAACAAAATGTACCCAATGGTTATCTGCTGCTGTGGGATGCAACAGGTGCAGCTGGGATTGGGCTCATGGGGTTGTTTCTAATTCATGGCCAATCACAGCCCAGCTGGCTCGGACTCTCTGTCCCAGACACAAACCTTTGTTATCATTCTTTCCTTTTCTATTCTTAGCCAGCCTTCTGATGAAATCCTTTCTTCTATTCTTTTAGTATAGTTTTAATGTAATATATATCATAAAATAATAAATCAGCCTTGTGAAACATGGAGTCAGACCCTGGTCTCTCCCCCCATCCTCAGACCCCTGTGAACGCCATCACCTGCCTGAATCTCTGCTCCCACAAACCCTCCCTGGTGCTCCTGAGCACCACAGCTCATCCCAGGTGTGGGGGGTACACGGGGACACCGCCCTGGGAATGAACAACCCGAGGGGCTTCAGGTGCTGCTGTCGGAAATTTACTTCTCTCAGTTTTCCTGAAACGAGAAAATTTAGGAAATTAAGGGGGAGAAAAAAAAGACTCTGCCCTAGGAAACAAATCTCTGATAGAAAAAAGATGGAAAAGTGGAAGTTATCTCTTAATGAATAGAGAAGTCTTATTACTGCAGCCTGCTACAACTTCAAGGTTTGCAGCAGGAACTTCTCCAAGGGAGATAAATATCCCATTAAAGCAGCCCTACATCCCAGAACTCCTGCATTTTAAAAGCACCCTGGAGGCCAGAACTTGCACAGTTCTCTCTGCAACTTGTGCTCTCTTCTGAAGCTGTCTCAAACAGAAAGAGTCTTTCTAGTCAGGCTTGTTGTGGCTTCAAGACAGGCTCCAAATTTTGGCAGAAAAGGCAAATTCTGAGGGATGGGGGTGGGGGTTTGCTGCGGAGAGGGAGCATTGGATCTGTTCATGCGAATCCTGCTGTAGTTTCGTGTTTATCCCAGAGTGCTTTGGATGGGAAGGGACCCTAAAGCCCACCCAGCGCCACCCCTGCTGTGGCTGGGGCAGCTCCCACTGCGCCAGGTGCTCCAGCCCTGTCCAGCCAGGATCCATCAGCTCCTCCGAGGGTGCCAGGCTCCAGAGCAGACATTCCAGAGGAGGGCAGGCTGTGTCTGGGCTCGTGGCAGGGCTGTTTCAGGGGTCACTGATCCAATTCCCTGACACAGAGCTGAACCTTCCATGGAATAAATTCCCAAACCCACCAAAGCCTGCACTCCTGAAAATATCCTCATTTGATTATCCTGCATTTCATTCATTATCCATGCACTGTAGGCAGCACAGAGCCCTTTTCTCCCTGTTTTAATGGCACTGAAGCGTTAGGACTGTCCCTAACCCCGGGCACTGGAGGCACCCGTGGCTCTCCCACCCCTCTCCTGGGGCTTCCTCTGCTCCCTGGTGCCGGGGAATTGGGGAGGAGCAGCAGCCCAGGCCCTGCAGCCTCTCCATGGCCTCACTGGATCTTGGCTCCTGCTCTGCTCCCTGCTCCAAAGAGGATGGAATGCTGCTCATGCTGCAGATTTCAGGAGATTTGGGGCCATGAGGCACCTCTGGGGCCCTAAAAAGAGCTTCTCCCATTTAACCCTCAGCCTGCAGTCAGGTTACCACTCAGAACTCCTCAGATTCTCCAGGAACCCAGACTTTCATCCACTTTTGCCAACCAGGATCCCAGAAATGCATCTTGTTTACAGACTCTGCTTTTCCTCAAAGAGCTCCAGAGCTTAATCTTGCTTTTCATCCCAAGCTGCAGCAGGGTCCCCAGGGATTCATTAGTGGCACCAAGGAGGCTTTTCCAGCACCTGGTGCTGCTGAAGGAGGCTGGGGAATTTATTTTCCAGTCCTTCCCAGGGTCCAAGCTCGCTGGCACCGCCTCAGAGATGCAGAGCTGCAGTTCTGAGGATTAAATTCTGGGGATTGGACTCTGTTTTGTTTACTCTTGCCTTATCAATTCCAAAAGTTGCTTGAAATCTCAACACGGTTCACTGTTAATCACCACTGAAGCTTTTCTGCCACCAGCTGGGAAATTCCTTATCACCAGATGACACCTTTCCCTCCTTTTCTAATTTTTTTTTTCTTGTGTGTGTTTCCAGGATTGGTTTCTCATGGAGTTTGCAGTGGCAGGGTCACATCACACATTTTTGGGAGCACCAGGGGTGTCCCTGGCACCACACACAGAGCAAACCCTTCCCACCTCATCCTTGTTCAGCCCCAAATCACAGATCCCCAAACTGGTGTGGCTTGGAAAGGACCCTAAATCCTTTACCATTATCATTTGCCTTCCATCCTTTTGGGATGTTCTGCATTGGGAACCACTGATTGTCCTCTGTCAGAACTCAGCGCATCCCTCTGGGTGTCCAGAGCTGCTGGGACCCCACCAGGGGCTCAGAGACCCTGGCACACAGCCCAGAGCACCTGGGGATTTGATTGTGAGCCCTGGAGCGAGTTACCAGCTTTGCATGAGGACCTGAAAGTCACACACGTTTGAATGGTGTAATAATAAAATGATCACAGGGCGAAAATGTAGATTTTGGGATTTTTGGTATGGGGGTTATGGGGACAAGATGGAGGAACTTGGGCATGTCCAGCCTTTCTCCTTCTTCTTCTTGTTCTCCATTTTCTGCAGTGGTTTTGGCACTTTGGGATTGGTTTAGAGTAGAAGTGCACTGTCTAACACAGGTGATAGGTATTGGGAATTAAGTGTAAATATGTTATATGTAGAGTAGAGGTGCACTGTCTAACATGGGTGATAGGTATTGGGAATTCAGTGTAAATATGTTATATTATAGTAGAAGTGCACTGTCTAACATGGGTGATAGGTATTGGAATTCAGTGTAAATATGTTATATTTATGGTAGAAGTGCACTGTCTAACACAGGTGATAGGTACTGGAATTAAGTGTCCATATGTTATATTAATTGTAAATTAATTAAGTGTAAATATGTTATATTTAGAGTAGAAGTGCACTGTCTAACACAGGTGATAGGTATTGGGAATTAAGTGTAAATATGTTATATGTAGAGTAGAGGTGCACTGTCTAACATGGGTGATAGGTATTGGAATTCAGTGTCAATATGTTATATTTAGAATAGAAGTGCACAGTCTAACACAGGTGATAGGTATTGGGAATTCAGTGTCAATATGTTATATTTAGAGTAGAAGTGCACTGTCTAACACGGGATAGGTATTGGAATTCAGTGTCAATATGTTATATTAATTGTAAATTAATTAAGTGTCAATATGTTATATTTAGAGTAGAAGTGCACTGTCTAACACAGGTGATAGGTATTGGAATTCAGTGTCAATATGTTCTATGTAGTTTGCAGTATAAAAGGACAGCACCACCCTGGGGGTGGTCACAGTGCCTGTGGCTGCCCTGCTGAGCAGATCCCAGCTGGGCAGGAGAAAATTTTATAGATGAGAATTAATAAACAACCTCAAGAGTGAAAAGGGAAGAGTCCAGACTCGTTGTTCAGTTGTGGGGCTGAAGCAGAGACACCCTGCACATCTCGGGGCAGCAATCAACAACCAAAACCCGAGAGCCCTCCCCATAAAATCTGATGTCCTGTCATAAAATCAGAGAATCCCAGTGTTAGCATTCAGAAACACATGATCACATAAGAGATTATCTGCAGGTGCTTTTATTGAGAGCTCTGGGTGTTAGGAGTATTCAACTCAAATCTGACTCCCACCATACATTCGAGATGATTGTGGTTTTATAGTCTCTTGTTATATAACTTTCATGTTAATTGTCAAACTTATATTGTTCTATTGTATACATAGATTTCAGTCAAGCATGGCTTCTCATGGTCCCCCCCTTAAATTTCTAACATGGTTTCTCACAATTCTTCTTATGATTATGCAATAATTATATTTGTTCCTAAACAACCATCACATCTAACAATTATATCATTTATTATACACAAAGCCCAACATTTTAAAAGGCTATCTTTAACATTTTCCAGGGCTCCACTATCACCAGGATGGTTTGGGGTGGAAGGGACCCCAAATCCCCCCCGTGCCAGCCCTGCCATGGCAGGGACACCTCCCACTGTCCCAGGTGCTCCAGCCCCAGTGTCCAGCCTGGCCTTGGGCACTGCCACAGCTTCCCTGGATAATCTCCCAGGGCCTCCCCCTTTTCCCCTGGATTTGGGGTGAGGAGCATTTGCACCCCACAGCAGCAGCAGCAAACCTGAGCACCAGAACATCTCGACCATAATTAACCTTTTAATTTACATATCCACAACAAATTTACTGCAGAACTTGAAGGCATCTGAAGCACAGCTGTGCTGGCTGGAAGCTGGACGTGATTATTTTGGAGAACAGAAAGCTCAGCTCCCACTCAACAGATTTGCAGCAATTAAATCTCCACCACTGGCACTAATTTTACATTTCTTATCTCAGGAAATGACTTTTTTTGACCAGTTGAGCTCCTGCTGCTTCTCAGCCGGCCCTGGAATGAAAGTGCAGCAATGTTGTTTGAATCATAAAGCTAAAAGGCACAATCTGGGCTGAATATTCAGGGAGAGGTTGAGTTCCCCAGGTCCCCCCAGCTCAGGGCTGTTCCAGGGGGCTGGAGCATCCCCAGGGATGGAGATTCCACACGTTCTCCATGTGCATCCCTGGATTTCTGAGCCAAAGATCCTTAAAGAACCCCAGGTGCTTCCAAGCACTGCATGGGTTCACCCTCAACAGCAAATTCCGGGACGTGGCAGCTCCTTGCCCCACATCAGCTCCATTCCCAGCAGATGCAAATCTCCAATTTACATAAAATACACAAAAGTAATAAAATCCTGACACTTCTGTGCCTCCATCCTGACTTTTTCCCATCCCTGGAAGCAGGTTCTGCCTTTCCAACCCAAATTAAACCAGGATCTGACAAATTTTCACGTTTAAGTAGATGTTTGCTCCAAATTCCCTGTCCTCCTTTCACCTCTTCCCCATGACCATCCCCTCAGTGCACAGACCCTGATGTTCCTCTTTTCCTCCCCTTTTAACACTAAATCATTCCCTCTGGACTTCCACAACTCAGAAATAACAGGAACCAGACGCTGCTTTCTGGTTTTCCTTTCAATTTCCAAATTACGTCTAAATTGTGACCTTGCCTACCAAGATTTTGCCTAAAGCAAGGTTTTATTGCTGTGTTATCAACGGCAGAAAATAAACCCCTCACATTAGAAAAAAGAAACAGACCTTTAATTAACTGTAATGATGGTTCTGGGGGCCATTATCACACATTCCAGCTGCAATAAAAACCTTTTAAGAGGGTTGACAGCAAGTTCAGCCCTTATTCCTCCCTCCTTCCCAGCACCCAGGCTGAAGGGAGGAGGAAAGCTCTCAGCTCCCTCTAAAAGGGAAATTTGGAATATCTCAGACCCCTGAGCAGTTGGTTGTGCCACAGAAATGTCCTCAAAGTTCCCCCTGCAGCTTTTGTCCACTTTAAGATGAAAGAATATCCAATTTTTGTTAATTTTGGTTACATCCAAGAGTTTGGTACCATCCCACCCATTCCCAGCTCCGTTGCTTTTCCAGGCACAGAGCAGCAGGAGTCAAGCACAGGAAAAATCCAAATTTCCTCCTGATGGCAAAGGAATTTCCTGAATTGTCTGAATTTTCTATTCCAACACCAAGTCTGCAAACCAGAACTGGCGCCAACGTTTCTCCAGGCTGCAGTTCCACCACAGGAAATGGATTTAAATGCCACACCTGGGAATTTGGGTTTCGCATTTAAAGAAGCTGTGGTTTGGAATATTGATGCATTTCTCCAATTTCCCTTGGTTTTCCCAAGCAGTAATTGTTCCTCATGTACTTTTCTAATCAAATGATGTCTGCAGTCATTCCAGGTGGGAATGGAGGGATTTATCCTGAGCTGCCCTGGTGAGCCCCAGACACACCTTCAGCACAGGGCAGGGCATGTGGCATTATTGCTGCCATCCCAGCTACAAATCCCAGCCTCAACTTTTCTTAATTTGCATCCCAACCTTCCAAAACACAGGGAAAGAAATGAGATTTTTAGTGCTCCGGGATGGCTCTGTCATCAGTAAGGAGCAAACCCCTGCTACTCTGGAAATTAATGTTCTCATTCTCTTTTTGTCTCAGGGTTTTTGTCCCAGGGTTTTTGTCCCAGGGATCCCAGGATTTTTCTCTCAGGGATCCCAGGGTTTTTATCTCGGGGATCCCAGGGTTCTTGTCTCGGGGTTTTTGTCCCAGGGATCCCAGGGTTTTTGTCCCAGGGGTCCCAGGGTTTTTATCTCAGGTTTTTTGTCTCAGGGGTCCCAGGGTTTTTTTGTCTCAGGGTTTTTGTCTCAGGGGTTCCGGGGTTTTTATCCCAGGGTTTTTATCCCAGGGATCTCAGGGTTTTGGCCCAGGTGTCCCAGGGTTTTTGTCCCAGGGATTCCAGGGTTTTTTTCTCGGGGATCCCAGGGTTTTTGTCCCAGGGTTTTTGTCCCAGGGGTCCCAGGGGTTTTGTCTCAGGGTTTTTGTCCTAGGGATTCCAGGGTTTTTATCTTGGGGATCCCAGGGTTTTTGTACCAGGGTTTTTGTCCCAGGAATTCCAGGGTTTTTGTCCCAGGGATCTCAGGGTTTTTGTCCCAGGGATAACAGGGTTTTTGTCCCAGGAATCCCAGGGTTTTTGTCCCAGGAATCCCAGGGTTTTTGTCCCAGGTGTCCCAGGGTTTTTGTCCCAGGGATCCCAGGGTTTTTGTTCCAGGTGTCCCAGGGTTTTTGTTCCAGGTGTCCCAGGGTTTTTGTACCAGGTGTCCCAGGGTTTTTGTACCAGGGATCCCAGGGTTTTTGTCTCTGGGATCCCAGGGTTTTTTTGTCCCAGGGATCCCAGGGTTTTTGTCTCTGAGATCCCAGGGGTTTTGTCCCAGGGATCCCAGGGTTTTTGTTCCAGGTGTCCCAGGGTTTTTGTCCCAGGGATCCCAGGGTTTTTGTTCCAGGTGTCCCAGGGTTTTTGTCTCTGGGATCCCAGGGTTTTTGTCCCAGGGACATACATGGATCTCAGGAGCTGCAGTCAGCACAGAGGCAGCCTCACTCTCCCCTAGAAATTAAAAGCAATGAAGGCACAGCAGAGCATGAGGGGGTTTGTGTGCCCTGGGAAGGAGAGGGCTTAGTCCTTCTGAGCAGGAATGAGAAGTAAATAGAGCTGGAATTGAATCTCTGAGACTCTTAGACAAATGAGGTTTCTCTCCCAGCTCCCTGCCCAGCCAGCAGCATTCCCTGAGTGAATCCCTCCTGCTCCAAGCAAAGCCTGCAGAGGAAAGCCATGGGAAGCCCTAGCTGCAATATTCCTGGGGTTTCCACACTCCTCCACCAGGCCTGATCATGATCCCCCCAAAATGAGAAACTCCCCCTTTCTCAGCCCTCTGATCAGAGCCCTCCTGGATAATCTGGTTTGTGCCCACCATCCATCTTCCCTCCAGATGAGAAACTGCTCATCAGCCCAGCTTCAAAATCAGATCTGCTGCTCTCAGCGCCAAGGGAGGGAGACAGATCACTGCTGATGGGGCCTTGGATCCAGTTACAGGAGCCCTGGAGAGGGAAAATGATGGCGAGATGAGAAACCAAAGAACACGTGGAGGGGTTCACTGAGGAGGAGAGAATTGCAGAGACCTCAGGATTGATGAGTGAGGGCAGGAGGAGGAAGTTTACGCCATGAAACAAAGACACATTGGGTTTAGAGAAATTTAATTTAATTTTCCTGTTTTATAATGATTGGCAGTACCAAGAGAGCCCTTGGTAAGGGTTCTTCCATCTCAGGACAAAGGATGGGAGGAAATGGAAAAGAGAAAGAGCTGAAATCCCAGCAGGGTGAGGTCAAGCACTGGGGACAGGAGATCCCTTTGGAGCACCAGTCCAGCCAGTGGTGCCAGTTCACAGCACAGGGCAGGGCTGGCACTGACTTCTCCAGATTTATTGCCCCACTCACACCACTGTGAATCCAAGCAGAGAAAGTGAACTCAGGCCTCCAAAAGCCAGAGGTGAAACTGCTCAGTTCAGTGACAATTCCAGCACTCCTGTTGGGATCAGAACTGATGAGATGGGGATTATTTCCTGATATTTCCCTTCTCAGACACAGCCTGTCCTTTGTTCCAGCGTTTTCCCTGCAGCTGGAACCAAATTCTTGCCTTTGGTTGCTCCTGCAAGGTGAGAAACACCTTTGGATCTCACCTTGGGCTGCCAGGGGTGCCTGGGTCCCTGCCCTGGGGAGCCTGGTGGCCAAAGGAAAGCTGCACTTCAAGGCAGCCAGAACTGAGAGCAGAAACAAAAGGAAACAGAATCAAAGCTGCCCCTCAAGAATCAGGCCCGGGAAAATAAAATAAAATAAAATAGGTGCTTTCAAGCCTGACTAAAAATAGCTTGCTCAAATTTCTCTGTAATGCCTTCAAAGATAGGAAATGACAGGAGAAATGAGAAATCAGCCTGGCTGTGCTCAAACCACAGCCTGGGAGGTCGAGGGGACCACGGGGATCACCCCAAACAAATCAGCAGCACAGAAATATCTCCTGCCACACCCCAGCTGCACAGGCACTCCCTCCTTCCTTAAAAGAACACCCCCAGTCCTGGATAACAACCACACACTGGTTATTCCCCTCCTCAATCCCCATCCAGGCACAAGCTGACTCTTTTCATGCTCCCCACGGGTGCTGGGAGCTCTGTTTGCTGTGGCAATTTAACTTTTGCAGTTCTATTTGGGGTTTTAAACCCCGTGCACTTCTTTCAAGTCTCTCCTTCCTTTTATTCCCTCTGCTTTGTTGTTCATTTATTATTGCAGGTTCAGCCTCGTCACATACACCTTTTATTCTTCTGTCTCATAAAGTTTTGATTGTGCCATCGTAGCTGAGAACTTTTCTTCCCTCCTGCTTTAGGAAACCGCATTTCAGGAGTTTATTCAATGTGGGATGTGATAGAGCCATTCCTGCCATGGCCACCACCAACCTGTGTCCCACGTGCCACACTTGCATGGCTTGGAAATCCCCCCAGGGACAGGGACATCCAACCCTTCCCATGGAGGAATTTGCCCTAAAATCCAACCTAAGCCTGCCCTGCTGGAGGGATTTCCTCATGGGAAGGATCATTAACACTGGAAGGAGCTGCCCAGGGAGGTGGTGGAGGTGCCCTGGGGGTGGCACTCAGGGCTCTGGGTTGGGGACAAGGGAGGGATGTGTTGTCCTGAGTTTTTAAGTTTTTCCAAGCCTTCTGATGTTGACATTCTTGTAAGGAACTTCCTCACACACTTTCTGTAAATAACTCATTGTTTTCCATTCCTTTATGGAGGAGGAGAAATTAGATGGGCTGTTGGTTTGTGCAGTGTCATTGGAGAGGTGGCACTGTCACCCTGCAATCCACTGCCACTTTTGGAAATCTAGAAATGTTAAAGTCAGAAAATAAACTTCCCTTTTTTCTACACCTTGAGAGCAACAATTGGTGTCCTATAGGGACAGGGTGGGCACAGCTGGGACTGGATGATCCTGGAGGGCTTTTCCCACCTCACTGTGGGACTTTTCCAGCCCCTCCTGGAAGGTGTCCCAGGGTGTGGGATGAGATGCTCTTGGAGGTTCCTTCCATCCCAAACCCTCCTGGGGCTCTGTGCTGATTGTGGCCTGCAGGACCAAACTAAAGGAGTTTAAAAGGTGATCAATCCAGCTCTGCCTATGCTCCTTCCTTGTTTACAGCAGGATTTGTGTCGCTATTTATCCATCATTTGAGCTCCTTCCCAGGGCTCTTTCCCCCTGCAGCAGCCCAGGTCTGCAGGAATTCCGTGGTTCTGTGGTTCTGACACCTCCTGGCTCCCTCCCTTGGGAACATTCCCCCAGAGCAGCCACCACAAACACCCTGAGGGTCCCTGGGTCCCTTCCCACCTGCCCTCCCTTGGGAAGGATGGAAGTTTGACAAGAAAGTCCCACAGATGTGTAAACTTAGTAGAAAGATTTTTAAACGTAGAGTCTGATGAAGGAATAGAGATGGAAGCAAGTTTTGATCTAGAAGAAAAGAATTGCAGAGCCAGTGTCACTGGATAACCAAGGAGGCAAAGGGTGTGTGGGTTAGAAGGGGTTTTTATGGCTTAGAGCAAAGGATAAACCCACCCCAAACAAGAAGATGTTTTCACCAAGCAGAAAGAGAGCACAGGCAAACAAGGCAGCAAATGTGGCAAGGAGAAAAAAGGTCTCAGAATTTTCCACTGCAAGAAAACTGAAAAACAACTTCTGGCTTAAACTGTGATGTACTGACTGTGAGTGACTGCAGAACAGTGACATGAATACGGTAATTACAGGAGTTATGATGGGCTATAGATAATAGTTAAGGGATAGATTGGTTCTACTGTATTGAGATGCTCAGCAAAGAAAAGTAAATAATGCACTGTAACCAAAAGAAAAATATATAATGCATTGTAACCAAGAGAAAAGTATATAACGCATTGTAACCAAAAGGAAAGTATAGAATGCATTGTAACCAAAAGAAAAGTCTATAATGCACTGTAACCTAAAGCAAAGGGTCTCCAGGCCTGCCTGCAGCTGGAGCTGAGAGCTGTAGGCACAGCTCTGTCACCCACAGCCTGGACTGCTGGAACCTCTTGGATGGAATGAACTGCATTTTGTACACAATAAACTGCATTTTGTATACATTAAACTGCATTTTGTATACAATAAACTGCATTTTGTATACATTAAACTGCAGGTTGTATACAATAAACTCCATTTTGTACACAATAAACTGCATTCTGAATGAAATAAACTGCATTTTGTATACAATAAACTGCATTTTGTATACAATAAACTGCAGGTTGTATACAATAAACTGCATTTTGTATACAAGAAACTGCAGGTTGTATACAATAAACTGCATTTTGTACACAATAAACTGCATTCTGTATTCAAGAAACTGCATTCTGTATACAAGAAACTGTATTTTGTATACAAGAAACTGCATTTTGTACACAATAAACTGTATTTTGTATACAATAAACTGCATTCTGTATACAAGAAACTGCATTTTGTATACATTAAACTGCGTTTTGTATACAAGAAACTGCATTCTGTATACAAGAAACTGCATTCTGTATACATTAAACTGCAGGTTGTATACAATAAACTGCATTTTGTACACAAGAAACTGCATTCTGTATACAATAAGCTGCATTTTGAAGAGCTGCCTGGAGTCCCCCATCTCTCATCCAGGCTCTCACCCCTGTTTTGGCTCCCTGACCACCCGGATCTCTGCAGCCCTGTCTCAGCCTGCTCTGCTCATTTGCATCCCTGCTCATCAGCCCAGCCTGCTCTCCTCGGGCTGCCAGGAGATGCATGACATTAATCAGCTGATTGTTATTAACCCAGTTACATTGTAGCTGTGCATTAATGCTGCTCCAGCCCTAAATCCAGCCTCTAATCAGGCATTACAACACCCAGCTCATTGTGCCGCCTGTGTGCTTGGCAATAATCCTGGTATTGAGGGGCTGGGGTGTTGGCATCAGAGCTTTGTGGGGTTTCTGCAGATTTCAGGGGTGGGCACAGGGGTTTGGGGTCAGTACTGGGTGTCTCATGGAAAAGGCTGCTCAGGATTTAACACCTCCCAAAAAATAACCCAAAAATACCAACAAATTTCATACAGCACATGCACAGAGGACAGAAAATCACAATTCCCTCAGCATTTTCCATAGCCAGGACAGAAGATCACCATTCCCTCAGCATTTGAACATCCAGGACAGGACAGAAAATCACCATTCCCTCAGCATTTTCCATAGCCAGGACAGGACAGAAAATCACCAATCCCTCAGCACTTGAACATCCAGGACAGAAAATCACCAATCCCTCAGAACTTCTATACCCAGGACAGAAAATCACCATTCCTTCAGCATTTGAACATCCAGAACAGGACAGAAAATCACCATTCCCTCAGCATTTTCCATAGCCAGGACAGAAAATCACCAATCCCTCAGAACTTCTATACCCAGGACAGAAAATCACCATTCCCTCAGCATTTGAACATCCAGGACAGGACAGAAAATTACCATTGCCTCAGCATTTGAACATCCAGGACAGAAAATAACCATTCTCTCAGCATTTTCCATACCCAGAACAGAAAACCACCAATCCCTCAGCATTTTCCATACCCAGAACAGAAAACCACCAATCCCTCAGCATTTTCCATAGCCAGGACAGAAAACCACCAATCCCTCAGCATTCTCCATAGCCATTTTCCAGAAGCAGCAGATCCCAGGCTGGGTCAGGCTGGGTCAGTGTGCCCAGACTGGCACAGGGTGTGTCCAGACTGGCACAGGATGTGCCCAGATGCTCTGGAATATTGCCCAGCCCCTCCTGGAAGGTGTCCCAGGGTGTGGGATGAGATGCTCTTGGAGGTTCCTTCCATGCCAAACCTTTCTGGGGCTCTGTGCTGATTGCGGCCTGCAGGACCAAACTAAAGGAGTTTAAAAGGTGATCAATCCAGCTCTGCCTATGCTCCTTCCTTACTTCCAGCAGGATTTGTGTCTCTATTTATCCATCATTTGAGCTTGCCTTTGCCCTGCAGCAGCCCAGCTCTGCAGGAATGCCACAGGGAAGGGTTTCCCTTTCCCTGCCCAGGTGCTGGCAGGGAATCCCCTCCCTTCCCAGGCACTGGAATGCTGCAAACAGGCGGCTCACCCATAATTTACAGCCAGAATCAACCACTGGACTATCAGTTAAAATTAAATCCACTCCATCCTGGCAGGAAATCAATGGCCCACAAAAATAAACAGCAGTCTGGGAAGCAGAGCCCTGGCCAGGGAGTTTTCCAGGATTGCCTGGGAGCAGAGCCCTGCCCCCTTGGAAAACACATAATTGCAGTGATTAGCCCATTATTTGCAAAATTGTTGTAAACACGTTAATAATTAATCAGTATCTGCAGCGTGCCCTCATCAATGTGTGGTTATTAAATCCATTCATGATTCCAAGACATTCATGGGGATATTTTGCAAATCCTTTTTCCAAGTGTAGCAGATTTTTTTTTTTTGTATTTTTGTGGTTTTGCAGCAGCTATATTTTTTAAGCAAAAATAATAATAAAAAAAAGAAGACAAAGCATATAAAGATAATTTCTCTGTAAAATGCATTTTAACGCATCATTGCTCATTTTCTCAAAGTCATTTTTTTGGGGACTAAAGATGTCTGGTAGCAAAAAAAATTATTTGTGACCAGACTTGGCACCATGCAAAGCCTGATTGGAGCTGCAGGTGATAAAATGGAAACTGAAATATTTAAAGGAGAATCTCCCAAATCAGGCTGATCCCATAAATGAGCTTTGTTGGATGTGTACAGGAGGGGGAAAAGAAAAACAAAAAGGAATTAAAAACTGGGATGACAGTTCCAGTGTACCTTCCCTTCAGCCTGAGGAATGGAATCCAGAAATGGAGGTGCCAGGAGCTGCCAGCAGCTGTGGGGGCTCAGAGCCAGGCTCTGCTGAGCCTTGAACACAAACCCACAAATAAATTCACAAACTGAACCTGGGCTGGGCACCCTGGAGAGGGGCAGGGAACTGCCAGGAGCCAGGGGTGCCCAGGAAAATCCACCTGAGGGTGAGGAAAATCTTCTTTATTTGTGGGCACCTGTTGTGGCACTGTTAGCGTTCAAAAACACATGATCACATCAGGCATTATATGTGGTGCTTTTTGTTTAAGAGCTCTGGGAATTGGGGTGGTTTCCACCCAAATCTGACTCCCACCATACATTCGAGGTGAACGTGTTTTATACTCTATCGTTATATAACTTTCATGTTAATTATTAAACTTATATTGTTCTATTGTATACACAGATTTCAGCTAAACATAGCCCCCTTTACATTTCCAACATAGTTTCTCATGATTCTTCCTATGGTAATATAATAATTATATTTAATTACTAAACAATCATCACATCTAACAATTATATCTTTTATCACACTGCTTACACAGGTGCAGTGACCTGAGAAAACACAGAGTCCTACATTTTCAAAGGTTATTTTTAACATTTTCCAGGGCTCCACTATCAGCACTAGGCCAGGAAATAACTCGATGTGGACAGGCTGCTTTTTCAAGGCAAAAAGAGACTTTTTAACTTCTGACCCCAACATTTCTAGATTTCCAAAAGTGACCCTGGATTGGAGGGTGACAGTGCCACCTCTCCAATGACACTGGGCAAGCCAACAGCCCATCAAATCTCTCCCATAAAAGAATGCAAAACAATGAGTTATTTACAGGAATTGTGTGAGAAAGTTCCTTACAAGAATGTCAACATCAGAAGGCTTGGAAAAACTTAAAAACTCAGGGTGACAGGGCCCCCCAGGCTCCTGGGGAACAATTCCTGCCCAGATCCCTCTGCAGTGGAGCCCTGCACCTCTGCATCCCCTGGGAAATCCTGCGTCCTCATCTGGGAGAGCACAGAGAAACCCTCCCTGCAAAACTGAGATTTCCCTCTCAGCACCCGGCCCGGCCCGGCCAGAGCCCATTCCAGCTGGAAATCTCACTCCAGAGATAAAAATCGGGGTTTTGCAGAGCTCCCAGGAACGGAAAGGATGGGAGATGCTGGAACTTACTTAAAACGCTGCCCATAAAAGGGGGAAATGAGTCAGAGACACCCTAAAGGCAGCTTGGCTTTCTGAGGGAAGCAGGGAACGCTGTGCCCGGGCTGGAAGAGCCTTTCCCGCAGGAAAAGCCCCCGGAGAGCAGCTGGGAGCTCTGCCCCGGGTCCTGGCAGGGGCCTGGGAACCCGAGCAGCCCCGAGCCCCTGCGGGCGGCACCAGGCTGACTGAGAGCCCTGGAATTTCCCAGGATGTTGTGTTTTCCTCTGGCTACAGCCAGGCCTGCTCCATGAACCAATTTGTCCCTCGGAGCATTAATCGTTTAACATCAGATCTTAACGAGCTTTCAGCACCAAACCCAGCATTCCTCTGCCCCCAGCAGAAAAATCCCATTTACAGGAGAGGCTCAGGGCCAGGAGCCAGCTCTGAGGACTGAAATTGTGTTTCCTTCAGCCGCTCATTTCCTGAGCCTCCTGAACACGGGCCACGAGGGCGTTTTTGTCATGTTCTGCCCCTTTTTGCTGTGCTTGGCCAAAGCCCCGACATCTCCCACCCCGGCAGGCCTGGCCCTGCTCCTGTACCACGCTGGAGTCGCTGCCCAGCTGCTCTGCTGCATCTGCACCAAACTCCTTTATGCATTTTAAATGATCTAAAATCTGAATTAAAGCCTCTGCCCCTGAGCTGGGAGCTCTCCTGAGGTCACCTCACCTCACAGGATTCCAGCCAGGTGCTGGGTTGGTGACACCCAGCTCCCCATTCCTCAGAGGGGAATGACAAACAATGCAGGGCAGTGTTTGCCGGAGGGATTTGATTGTTTTAATTTGATATTTCCAGCCTTAAAGATTCCGTGATTCCAACTCCTTTTGTCCTGAGATACCGAGCAGCTTTCATAGAGCTCCAGCCTGCTTTGGGTGGGAAGGGACCTAAAAATTCATCCCACCCCACCCCAGGGACACCTCCCACTGTCCCAGGTGCTCCAGCCCCAGGGTCCAGCCTGGCCTTGGGCACTGCCAGGGATCCAGGGGCAGCCCCAGCTGCTCTGGGCACAATTCCTAATTCCCAAAATCCCACCTAAACCTGCTCAGTTTGAAGCCCTTTCCCTTTCCACCCAAAAACCCTGGAAAGCCCAAGGTAACCAAGGTCCCACCACGGCGCTGAGCTCTGGCATAAATCCTGATTTAACCCAGACCTGAGCAGAGCAGGATCCTGTGTCCCAGCCTCGTGTTCCTGCTCCACACTTTGCTGTTCCCAAAGGGCTGCTGTGGTTTATTTGTGCTCTGAAGATGAAGGTGGAGGTTTCAGCGATAGGAAGCCACATCCTTCCCTCCCTTTGTGCTGTTCCTCTCCCCCTGCTCTCCCTCAGCATCCCAGCTGCTTCCACAAGCACACCCAGCTCTTCCCCGGAGCTGGGAGAAACTTTTCAGGTGCAGCTCTTTCATTTGGCAAAAAACCATTTGGGGCAGGCAAAGCTGTTTAAAAATTCAAATGAGGTTTTCAAATGGTGTTTGAGCTCAGGAATTCGGAAACATTTCCTGAAACACAGGAGCTGGTTGCAGAGAGACTGGAAATGAATTCTGGATGAAAGTGAAGCGGGAGGAGAAAAAAGACCCCTTTTAACACAAAACATGTTTTGAAAATTACCATTTCAGGGCATGAATTTGTGTTGCATTTGATCTGAAGTTAATGAGGTCTGCTCAGGTACCCAGCTGCCACAGAGCCATGGAATCCCAGGATCATTCAGGCTGGAAGACAACTCCAGGATCAGCTGTGCCTGAGCTCACCTTGGCCCAGCCCTGAGCTCCAAGTGCCACCTCCAGGAATTCCTTGGGCACCCCCAGGGATGGGCACTCCAACCCTCCCTGGGCAAACAGGGCTGCAAACACAGCCTGAGCAGCAGGAAAAGATCCCAAAAATGCCAGAGGGGGTGGCCTGAGGAGCTCCTTCCCTGCTGGAGGCTGGGGCTGTCCAGCTCCAGGTCCATTCCCTGGGCACAGACATTCCCAGGGCTGGGCACACACCCTGGACCCCCAGCAGAACCAGGGACAGAGCTTTTAGAACAAGGATCAGTTCCTGGAGGGATTTATCGAGGAATTCAACAAGGAATTTATCGAGGAATTCAACAAGGAATTTATTGAGGAATTTAACAAGGCTGTGCCAGCCCTGGGCTGGGCTGGGGTGGCACTGGGAGTGGTTCAGGGCACAGAGGATCCCTGTGCCAGCCTGGACATCCTCTCAAAGGGTGAGAAAGTTCTGGAATGGCTGCCCGGGGAGGTGCTGGAGTCCCCATCCCTGGGTGTGTTTAACAAAGCCTGGATGTGGCACTGGGGGCCAGGGTGTGGGTGAGGTGTTGGGGCTGGGCTGGACTCGAGGATCCTGGAGGTCTCTTCAAGGACTGAATTCACTTTCTGTTCTCCCACTGAACGGACCAGAGTGAAGTGATTCTGTCAAATCCACCCCTCTCCCAGTTTCCATTATCCCAGGTTGTTCCAAGCCCCTCCAACCTGGCCTGGGACACTTCCAGGGATGGGGCAGATCCATTCCTGCAGTTTGGAAGCCTTGGGGCAGAGGATCTCCCCTCCATCAGCCCCTGCATCCTCTCCCAGTGCTCCCTACAGGAAGTCCCATCTCGCCTCTCATCCTCAGTAAAAACAGAGATGCCATGCCCCAAATTTGTTTGATAATTGCCTTTTCTCATTACCCTCCCATCATTCTGGGTGCCAGCAGGGTCCAGGCTGTTTACACCCACTGTGAAATTGTTAGTGTTCAAAAACACATGATCACATCAGCCTTTATATGTGGTGCTTTTTATTTAAGGGCTCTGGGAATCGGGGTGGTTTCCACCCAAATCTGACTCCCACCATACATTCGAGGTGAACGTGTTTTATACTCTATCGTTATATAACTTTCATGTTAATTATTAAACTTATATTGTTCTATTGTATACACAGATTTCAGCTAAACATAGCCCCCTTTACATTTCCAACATAGTTTCTCATGATTCTTCCTATGGTTATATAATAATTATATTTAATTACTAAACAATCATCACATCTAACAATTCTATCATTTATCATACTGCTTACACAGGTGCAGTGACCTGAGAAAACACAAGGCCTAACATTTTCAAAGACGATTTTTAACATTTTCCAGGGCTCCACTATCAAAGTTGGCAGAGGATAATGGAGATGGCACAGGCCCACCCAGAGCCATGCTGCAGCTCCACCTTACCCTGACCCTGCCATCCCATAATCTGCTTTTTAGGGTGCTCTCAGGGGCTGAGGCTGTGCTCAGAATGGTGACACCGCTCTGCTGCTGCTGCAAGGAGAGCCCTGGGAAGGGCTCCCCACCAACCACAGCACAGCCACCAAAGCCACAGCCTCAAATCTTTCTCCCACTCTGAACGGTTTTCCCAAGAAAGACGGCGACAAACAGCCAGGTGTCCGCAGGACAGCAGGTTCTGTACATCCCTGGGTGCTGCCAAAGCCACGAGCACCGCTCTGCCTCTCCACACCCTGCAGGGCCACGGAATGCCAGCCTGGCTGGGGCAGGAAGGGACCTCCCAGCCCAGCTCATTCCAGCCCTAAAGATCCACTTTAAAAATGCGGCGTGCAGCGCTGCCTCTCGGTTCAGATGTGGCAGGGAGCTCGAGTCACCCAATGCAGGTGAGCTTTGCCCCCTGCAGGTGTAAGGAACCCTTTCCCACCGTGTTTTCCCTCTGAACAGCAGCCCTGGCTCGGCGGCGATGGCACTGACAGATTTACAGAGAGCGCTGCTGAACTCCCCACATCCTCCTGCGCACAGAAGGCTCCATCTAGTGTCACACGGGCATATTCCCGGGGAAAAAAAGGGGGAAAAGGGGGCGAAAGGCAGTGGATAATGATTGCTATGGGTTTTTAAGATGCCCTGGCAACAAAACAACAACAACAAAAAAATTTTCCTACCGTGCTTTTCTGTCCACAGCAGCTTCAAAGCAGGTGAAGACCAGATCTCCCATTGTGGCTTTCTTTGGAAAAGGGACGGACAGGGCCCAGGGAATGGCTCCCCGTGCCAGAGGGCAGGGCTGGATGGGAGATTGGGAATTGGGAATTGTTCCCTGGCAGGGTGGGCAGCCCTGGCACAGGTGCCCAGAGCAGCTGGGGCTGCCCCTGGATCCCTGGCAGTGCCCAAGGCCAGGCTGGACCCTGGGGCTGGGAGCACCTGGGACAGTGGGAGGTGTCCCTGCCATGGCAGGCCTGGCACTGGGGGGGTTTGGGGTCCCTCCCACCCAAACCTTCTGGGATTCTCCGATGGCTCACATGGGGTCCATGAATTCTGCTGGCATCATTGCTCACCCCAGGATCTGCATTGTGACCAGCACTGGACCCCCATCCAGGAGGAATCTGAGCAGCCCTCGGGGGGCAGAGCTGGCACTGCCAGACTGTGCCAGGCCCAGGCACTCAGGGAGGGCTCAGCCCCGACACTGAGGGCAGAAATGCCAGGCTGGTTCTGCCAGGAGCCCGAAATCCCTGAGAGTTCAAATCTTCCTGACAGCTCCAGCCTGCCCGGGGCAGCATTCCCAGTTTAACCCAAACCTTCCCAGCGTCAGGAAAGCCTCAGCTCCTGCACGTCCTTCAGAGGCACCCGTGGCACCCCGGGTTCAGAGCTGCTCCCTGGGGCACTCAGACTGAGCAGCAACCACAGCTGCTATTGGCATCATCATCATCATTATTATACTACTATTATTATTATTACTATTAGGATTACTGTCATTATGATTATTACTATTATTCCCAAGCATTTGATCTGAGAAATGGCTGAAAAGTCCAGATTTGTCTTGGGAACAGCAACCAATGAATTTAAATTGAAAGTTTAAATGAATCCCCAACAAAGCCACGTTGGACAGCTCCCTGTGAGACCAGGGGATGCTGGGCTTAGGAGCTCCAGCCCTGTGGCCCCTCCTCTTGTCCCCATTTCCCACCCGCCCCACAGCATTCCCTGCCCCATTAGTCCCCGTTATCCCACCCCACAGCATTCCCTGCCCCATTATTCCCTGTTAGCCCACCCTGCAGCATCCCCAGTCCCATTATCCCTCTATCCTGCTATCCCATTACCCTGGAGCAACATCCCCAGCCCCGTTATCCCATTATCCCACTATCCCGTTATCCCGAGGCAGCATCCCCAGTCCCGTTATCCCTCTATCCTGCTGGGGATAATAGGGCTGGGGATGCTGCTCCATTACCCTGGTGAAGCATCCCCAGCCCTGTTATCCCATTATCCCTCTATCCTGGCCCCATTACCCTGGAGCAGCATCCCCAGCCCTGTTATCCCATTATCCTGCTATCCCGGCCCCATTACCCTGGAGCAGCATCCCCAGCCCTGTTATCCCATTATCCCGCTATCCCGGCCCCATTACCCTGGAGCAGCATCCCCAGCCCTGTTATCCTGCTATCTCTCTATCCCGTTATCCCTCTATCCCATTATCCCCCTATCCTGTTATCCCGCTATCTCTTTATCCTGCTCTCCCATTATCCCTCTATCCCGTTATCCTGTTATTCCGTTTTCCTGCTATTCCTCTATCCCATTATCCCTCCCTCCTTCTATCCCTCTATCCCGCTCTCCCGTTATCCCGCTATCTTTCTACCCCATTATCCCTCTCTCCCGTTATCCCTCTCTCCCACCCTCTATCTCCCACTATCCCTCTATCCCATTATGCCGTTATCCCTCTGTCCCGTTATCCCATTATCCCTCTGTCCTGCTATCCTGTTATCCCTCCATCCCGTTATCCCTCTGTCCCGATATCCCACTATCCCATTATCCCATTATCCCTCTGTCCCGCTCCCCGCGCTCCGCGGTGCCCAGCACCGCCCCGTGGCCATGCACGGCGCTGCCGCCGCCAGGAAAATCCCCGGGATTGGTTTTCCCCATGAAATACCCCTAATTAAAATCATTAACTCAAATTTACCCATAAAATACCCCCTAAATAAAATCATGAACTAACCCAAATTTCTCCTGGGCCAGGCAGAAGCCCTCAATGTTCACATGCAGCCAGGTTAACTTTTAATTTAAATCCCAGGTATTGATTGCATCCCTGGTCCCAGCCAGGTGACACTTCCCTTTCAAGCCTGGAATATTTCATGGAGGTTGGAAGGAATTTCTTATCCCAGCACCGAGGAGGTGACAGAGGTGACAATTATCTGCTAGGTGAAGTTATTTCAGGTATTTATAGCACAGAGGGTTTAATCACTGGCTGTTCCTCTCTTCATCTTCCTTAGGAATATTTGAGGGTTTTTTTCCTAATATCCCAACATTAAATTGCAGGGAAAAAATAATCCAGCTGAAATGTTGGGACAAACAAGGGAAATAATGCAAAATAAGGAGGGAAATACAGACAAGGCACCCACAGCTTCCCTGTGCCAGGGAACAACTCCTTCCCAATATCCCATACTGGAATAAATAAAAATACAAATTGTCAGGAATCAACTGCTATTCCCTGCTGCTCTGTTGCACGTCTATAAATCCATTGACAGGACTCCATAAACCCCAAATAAATTCCACTACACTGAATTCTGAAGGAAAACTAAATAGCATTTGGTATTTAGTATTTAATTAAAACCTCTAACTCCTTACTTCACCACAGGGGTGCTACGTTTTGCTGTAATAAATTATTTTCTTCCTACTGAAAACTACCTGAATGCATTTGCAATTCACTTAAGAGGATTAATTAAGGCTTGTTTTCATGACAAGGATTTTTTTTAAAGCAATTAAAATCGGGTTTAAAGTTATAACACATATTTGATAGCAATTACTAAAACTAATCCTAGAAAATTAAATATCCATCCCTAGGAATCCTCTAGCACATGGAAGGACCTGCTTCCCTGCAGCCAACCTTCTCCACGTTGGGATAAGCTTAACACCAGATTAGGTTTAGTTCTGAGACTGGGATCATATTTAGGATTTAGGGAAAAAGCCCCAAAGCTGCTCCCCAAGCTGCTGCCTGAAGGTTGCACCTCACCTGGAGCTTTTTCCAGCACACCTGGGAACGTCAGTGCTGGCCCTCCCAGCAAGGAGAGACTTCTGCCAGCATCTGGGGACTTGGAATTCACCCAGGCTCAGGTGCTGCAGGAAGGGCTGATCCCAAATGAAATCCCAGCAGTGCAGGAGCAGCCCAGGAAAGCTCTCCACAGCCCTGGAGGATCCCTGAGTGCTGGAGCCAGGACATTGCTCTGTGCCTTGGATTGTAGCCCATGGAAACAATTCCCAACTTTGTGTGAGGAGTTCCAAGCCACAAGGGTTTGAGTAGAATGACAGTGAATTTGTCACAGGGTGAAAAAGTGGAATTTTGGGGATTTTAGAATGGGGGTTCAGGAGGCAAGATGGAGGAATCCGGGTGTGTCCAGTCCTTTTTCTTCTCCTTGTCCTCCTTGTCCTCCATCCTCTGCTGTGATGGTGGCACTTCAGGATTGGTTTAGAGCAGAGCCAGACTGTCTGACATAGGGGATGGGTATTGGAAAATTATTGTAAATAAAGTACAGGCAGTTTTTAGTATCTAAAGCTAACACCAGCCTGAGGGTGTGGAAAAAGTAGAATTTTGGAAAAGTAGAATTTTGGGGATTTAGAATGGGGGTTCAGGAGGCAAGATGGAGGAGTCTGGGTGTGTCCTGTCCTCCTTGTCCTCCATCCTCTGCTGGGATGGTGGCACTTCAGGATTGGTTTAGAGTACAGACAGACTGTCTGACACAGGTGATGGGTATTGGGAAATTATTGTAAATAAATACAGGCAGTTTTTAGTGTCAAAAGCCAACACCACGCCAAGGGCAGGGACTGAGCCACAACCCAACCTGCTGGGCAGATCTCAGCAGGTCAGAGAGAGGATGGAACAGAGAAGAGAAAATGAACAACCTTGAAAAGCAGAACCGAGGAACCTCGACTTCTTTGGTCATGGGGCTGGGAAAAAAGAGATTTTCTAATACCTCAGGGTCATCTCAACCACAGAAACCTGAGAGCTGAGGATTCACCAGCACTTCCAAAACCACTGAAACCCTCCCAAAACCCCACGTTTGTGACTGAGCACCCCAAATTAGCAATTAGTGCACCCACTTAACGAGTTTGCAGAGGACAAAGCTGCAGCTCATTAATAACTCCCTAAAGCTGTGCTGGCTCAAGGCTCCCAAAGTGTTTTTCTTGCTCATTAGACATGGAAACAATTAATGGGGGCAGGAAAAGATGGTGCTCCATTAATATTCCCCTAATGAGAGCTGAGCCCAAAAAAAGCAAGTTCCAATTTCACCTTAAATAATTCTGGGATGGACAGGGGGGCAAATAATGAAACCCCAACACCACAAATCCTGGAGCACTGAATTTTAATTGACCTTTTTGTGTCCCCAGTGAAACCATTTTCACAGAGAGAATATTTGTGTTTATTTCCTGTCTGCTTCCCCTCCTGATGCTCTCAGGGTGCAGTTGTCTGTTTCTCCAGGAGAATCCCTCAAGTGTTCCAGGCTGTTCCAGGGATTTCTCTCCCCATCAATTCTCCCCCTTGAGCACAGGCAGCAGCTCCCCGCTTTCCTTCAGCTCCTGAAAGACACAAGAAGGGTTTGCTGGGATGATCCAAGGGGATTCCAGCAGGAAACACTCCCTGGCAGCATGGAATGCCTCACAGGGCTCCCTCCTGGGCAACACTCCGAGCTTTAGACAGGATTTAAACTCTGCTTTGGGTGCATTTCGTGCAAAAGACAAATGGGTGGACAATCACACCTTGAGAGCTCTGCTTGGTGTCCCTGATCTCCTGCCAGGTGCAATCCCAGACGCTCCAGGCACAGAACTTTCCAACACCCCAAAGGAGGAATTCACCACCCATGGATGGGTTTTGTTTTCCCACCCCTAAACCCCAACAAGGAAATGAAAATCCTCAGGACTCTGAGCAGGAGGCGCCTGCCCTGCTCATCCCTCAGTCCTGGGCACTGAAATTCACATTTTGGGGCTGGCAACTGCCTCAGGAGCACCAGGAGACACCTGGGAAACAGCGTGGAATGCTGCTCTGCTCCCACATCCTGCAATCAACAGCTCTATTTCAGTAATTCCATACTATGCTGCATTAAAAAATGCAATGTAAAATGCAAACCACTGACAGCGCTCATCCACCGTACGAGTCATGAATTCAAACAGCCAAGGATGCAAAGGGAGAATTTACATTGAAATACCAAAAACAAAAGGGATTTTACAGCATCTCACAACGCCCAAGATTCCTCCTCCTGAGCACTGAAAAAGCTCCCACACTTCTTAAATTATCTAGATTCATTTTATTGGTTTAATCCCTACACTTGCTAAATAAACAAATAAAATTAAACTCTAAATTAAGTTAATCTATATAATATAAGCAAAATTAATCTATGTAATTGAAGCAATCCCTACACTTGTTAAATAAACAGAAATAATGATATACCTTAGGTAAAATTAATCTATATAAATAGAATTAATCCATATAATTTAAGTAAAGTTAATCTACATCAATAAAATTAATCTACAGAATTTAGGTAAAAATAGTATCTATAAATCAAATTATTATTTATATAATAATTTTATATAATAATTTCAATAATAAATTTATATAAGAATTGAAGCAATCCCTACACTTGTTAACTGAATAAAAATTTATATACTTTAAGTAAAATTAATCTATATAAAGTATATAAAGTATTTATATACTTTAATCTAATTAATCTGTATCTTTATAATTATATATAATCTATAATTATATAATCTATATAATTGAAGTAAAGTTAATTTATACGAATTAAATAAAGCTGTACAATTGAAGTAAAATTAATCTTTGTAAATAAAATTAATCCATGTACATTAGGTAACATTAATCTATATAAATAAAATTAATCTATATCCTTTAATAACATTAATCTATATAAATAAAATTAATCTATGTAATTGTAGTAAAATTAATCTTTGTAAATAATATTAATCTATGTAATTGAGGCAATCCCTCACACTTCTTAAGTAAATCAAACAAATCTCTATAATTTCAGTAGTCCCAGGATTTTTAGAATTAAATGGGATTTATTGATTGAGCATTCCCAGGAGTCCCAGTCTGAGGAATTGGCTCTGAACCATCCAGGCAGGAATGGGCTCAGGAGGATTTGGGAACTCTGGGGCTGCTCCAACAACTCCAAGAAAATTTCCTTTTCCCCAGGAATGTTTCCTGAGACAAAACCAACATCAGGAGCAAAATTAAGGATGAGAAAAATTAAAAATAAAAGAGGTGAAAATGAGCTTTATTCCAGTCATTCAGTGGAGAATTAAAGCTCCTTTCCCTGGAAAAGCATCCTAGGGTGGCTGCAGGGATTCGGTGGGGGTCAGGCAGGAAAATTCCTATGAATGCAATTTTGAAATGCAACAAATAAATGCAATAAAATGGAGTTTTTACCTTGACAATGTCCAGCCCTCCCACCAGCTCCCCCTTGACGTAGAGCTGGGGGTACGTGGGCCAGTTGGAGAAAGATTTCAGCCCCTGGCGCACCTGGGAATCCAACAGGAATTCATTCTGTTTAATCCCAAACCAAACTGGGAAATCACACAGGAATTCATTCTGTTTAATCCCAAACCAAACTGGGAAATCACACAGGAATTCATTCTGTTTAATCCCAAACCAAACTGGGAAATCACACAGGAATTCATTCTGTTTAATCCCAAACCAATCTGGGAAATCACACAGGAATTCATTCTGTTTAATCCCAAACCAAACTGGGAAATCACACAGGAATTCATTCTGTTTAATCCCAAACCAAACTGGGAAATCACACAGGAATTCATTCTGTTTAATCCCAAACCAAACTGGGAAATCACACAGGAATTCATTCTGTTTAATCCCAAACCAAACTGGGAAATCACACAGGAATTCATTCTGTTTAATCCCAAATCAAACTGGGAAATCACACAGGAATTCATTCTGTTTAATCCCAAACCAAACTGGGAAATCACACAGGAATTCATTCTGTTTAATCCCAAACCAAACTGGGAAATCACACAGGAATTCATTCTGTTTAATCCTAAATCAAACTGGGAAATCACACAGGAATTCATTCTGTTTAATCCCAAACCAAACTGGGAAATCACACAGGAATTCATTCTGTTTAATCCCAAATGAAACTGGGAAATCACACAGGAATATTGGGAATGCTGGCCAAAGCAAATCTGGGAAATCAAATGGGAATTATTGGGAATGCTGGCCAAATCAATCTGGGAAATCAAACAGGAATTATTGGGAATTCTGGCCAAATCAAATCTGGGAAATCAAACAGGAATATTGGGAATTCTGGCCAAATCAAATCTGGGAAATCAAACAGGAATTATTGGGAATTCTGGCCAAATCAAATCTGGGAATCCAACAGGAATTATTGGGAATGCTGGCCAAATCAAATCTGGGAAAACACACAGGAATATTGGGAATGCTGGCCAAATCAAAGCTGGGGAATCAAACAGGAATTATTGGGAATGCTGGCCAAATGAAATCTGGGGATTCAAACAGGAATTATTGGGAATGCTGGCCAAATCAAATCTGGGAAATCAAACAGGAATTATTGTGAATTCTGGACAAATCAAATCTGGGAAATCAAATGGGAATTATTGGGAATGCTGGCCAAATCAAATCTGGGAATCAAACAGGAATATTGGGAATTCTGGCCAATCAAAGCTGGGGAATCAAACAGCAATTACTGGGAATTCTGGCCAAATCAAATCTGGGAAAACACACAGGAATTATTGGGAATGCTGGCCAAATCAAATCTGGGGATTCAAACAGGAATTATTGGGAATTCTGGCCAAATCAAATCTGGGAAATCACACAGGAATATTGGGAATGCTGGCCAAATCAAATCTGGGAAATCACACAGGAATATTGGGAATGCTGGCCAAATCAAATCTGGGAATCAAACAGGAATTATTGGGAATGCTGGCCAAATCAAATCTGGGAAATCACACAGGAATATTGGGAATTCTGGCCAATCAAAGCTGGGGAATCAAAGAGGAATATTGGGAATGCTGGCCCTGGGAAAGGCAGCAGGGAATGGATCCCCAGGGAGGGGCAGCTGCTGTTACCTCCTCATCCTCCAGGATGTCAAAGGTCTCGTAATCCACGCTGGGGAGAGAGAGGGATAAAATGAGATATTCATGGAAAAATTGGGATATTCATGTTATTCACACTGCAGCTGGGGAGAAATGCTCAGAAAGCAACAAAACCCCGCAACATTTGTAAAGAAACGCCTCAAAATTCTCACAGAAACGGCAAAAATTACCCCCCAAAAATTTGTAGAACCTCAAGATTTTTTAAAAACCCATCAAAAGCTGGAAAAACCCCTCAAAGTTCTCAAAAAATCCTCAAAATTATCAAAAACTCCTCAATGTTCTCAAAACTCCCTCAGAAGTCTCAAAAAAACCCCAAAGTTCTAAAACCTCAAGATTTTTTTTAAACTATTGAAATTCTCAAAAAAAAAAACCTCAAAAGTCTCAAAACTTCAAGATTTTTTAAAAACCCTAAAAATGTTCAAAACCCCTCAAAATTCTCACAAGAAGTCCTCAAAATTCCACAAAAACCCTTCAAAATTCTCTCAGAGAAACCCCAAAATCTTGAAAAAATACTCAAAATCTTCAAAAACCCCTCAAAATTCTCAAAAAACCTCCCCAATTATCTCAAAAAAGCCCCAATAAAATTCTCAGATAACCCTTCCACTGCTTGAAATCCTCTTGAAAAATAAAAACTTACATTTGGGGAGTAATTCCATTGCTATTTTCTAATACATTTTCCATTAAATGCAGCTTTTACCCCAAAACTGCCTCCCCAAACTCAAGCTCCATTACCTACCCAGTGTTATTCATGATTTCTATGATTTGCTTGCTGAAGCCACATTTTGCCATCTGAAATATAAAACACAGATAATTAAATGTCTCTGCTTATTAAATCCATGAATTCCAGCTGCACTACAGCAACTCCCATTTTTCTGCTGGATGAGCCACTCCCTAACCCCTTTCCCATCCTTTATCTCCTGATTTTTATGGATTTATGGAATAAATCTGCTGCATTTTGAGGCATCACTGGCCTGGATTCACCATAATAAACTATAATAAATAAGAAGAGCAACTTGTCATATTTATTCTCATTAGAATTAATTTAATTATAATTAAACTATAATTAAATTAATTATAATTGGAATTATAATTAAACTATAATTAAATTAATTATAATTGGAATTATAATTAATTAATAATTCGTATCCACTGCAAACTCTTGACATGAAGACAATGAACACCCAGCAATTTTTAGATATTAACAGATATTATAGATATCTATAAGTTATCCAAGATATTAGATATATCTATTATAATATCTAAGCATCAGATATTTCTATTAATATTTCTATTAATTGATATTAATAGAAATATCTAATAGATAATATTTAGCAATAACAAAAAGCAGGGGCTTTTTTATGGTTTATAGAAGCACAAAATAAAAAGATAAATAACTTTTGCAGCTACACTGATTTGAATTGAGGAAGAACAAAATAAAATTCACAATTTTCTGGAACATTCCATGTTACCTGTTTGTTTCCCTTCATGAAGAGCATCACAGGAGCTTTGTTTATCAAGGATTTAAGCCTACAAAAAGACATAAAATACCTTGGTTATCAGCCCAAACAAAATGCAGAATTGGGAATGAAAACTCCAACTGATCACCCTCCAAGGATTCCACCCTGGGCTGGGAACGCACTCCCAGCAGGAACCCATCTCCCATGGAGAGAAACGGCACTAAAACCTCCCCAGAGGTGCTGCTGCTCCTTACAAACACATCTCATGGACAACTTTAACCCCAAAAAAAACTTTAGGGGAACTTTAAAACCCTCCGGGAGACACAGGACATTTCCCATTCCCTTCTTTCCCTCAAAAGTTTGTGCAAAAAAAATCTGTGTAAATGGGGTTGCTGCTTGTGCAATTTGCAAACTTCGTCAAGAACTGACCAAAAAATGTTGAATTTCTTAACAAACTCCTTAAAAAGCAGAGGAAGGGGCTAAAAGGCTTTAAAAAATAAGTTTTTAAAGGCCACCAACAGTAAGTTTTTAAAGATGAGCCCATCTCATCTTTATCTCCAATTTAATCTCTGCTAAAAGCATTAATTGGGGTTTGTGAGCTCAGTGAAACAATTTCAAAGTAAAGCAACCCAAGGCTTGGGATAAATTTGGAAGGAATGAATAAATCCCTAGAATTTAGAACGATGGGTTTATTTCTTATCTCCATTTTTACATGGGATTTATTAAATTATTTCTGCACTGCACTGAGCAGGGAGAAGAACCAGGCAGGGATTCCTTCCAGTGACACCAGAGTTGGAAATCTGTGGCAAATAAAGCTGGAAAAAGCTTAAAAAGATGATTTTCCCAGTTATTTTTAAATAATAAATTGCTAAAGAGAGACAAGAATGAATCTATATCTATAGATCCACCTATAGATACAGATATATAAATATATATAAGTAGATATATATAGACATATAAATATACAAGTAGATATATATATGAATAAAGAAAAATATGGAAATATAGATATATATTTATAAATATACACATAGATATAGAAATATAGAAATAGAGATATAGAAATATAGAAAGGCATATTTATAAATATATAGATAAATACAGATATATAAATAGATATAGATATATAAATGCATAAATAGATATATATATATCTACAGATATATATATATAAAAATAGATTCTTGCAACAAGCAGAAATTAAACCACAAATACAAGATTCTTGGACTTAAATGTACAAACCCCAAAAGACACTGAAAAGCTGCAAGAATTCTGCAAGTAAATGAATTCTTGAGGCACTTCTGATAAAGCAGAAATTCACAGAGGGTTTCCCCTGTATAAGCATAGAAAAAAACCTCAAAAATTGTTATAACTCCCCCACCTGTCCTCCAGCTTCTGGCCCTTTGGGCAGATTGTGTCCAGCTCTCCTGACGCCTCGAGCTCCTGGGGAAATTAGGGAAAAAAGCAAACATGAGGTGGAAGAAGCAAGACAAGGACATTTCAGGCAAGCCAGAGAGGAGGGAAATTGTGTGGCGTCACCTTGACGATGTCCAGGCCCCCGATGAGCTCGCCCTTGACGTAGAGCTGGGGGTAGGTTGGCCAGTTGGAGAAGGCTTTGAGCCCCTGGCGCACCTCCTCGTCAGAGAAGATGTCAAAGCTGCTGAAGGCCACGCCGTGCTTCTGCAGGATCTCCACCATCTGCCTGCTGAAGCCTGCAGTGGAACCCCCTGGGCTCTCAGCACAGCTGGGCTCACAGCTGGGCTCAGCCTGGCTCACAGCTGGGCTCACAGCTGGGCTCACAGCTGGGCTCACCCGGGCTCACAGCTGGGCTCACCCTGGCTCACAGCTGGGCTCACAGCTGGGCTCACCCTGGCTCACAGCTGGGCTCACAGCTGGGCTCACCCTGGCTCACAGCTGGGCTCACAAGCTGGGCTCACAGCTGGCCCACAGCTGGGCTCAGCCTGGCCCACAGCTGGGCTCACAGCTGGCCCACAGCTGGGCTGTGCCCACCCTGGCTCAGGGCAGTGCTGACCCCACCCCAGCTCAGAGCCGTGCTGACCCCACCCTGGCTCAGGGCCGTGCCCACCCTGGCTCAGGGCCATGGCCACCATGGCTCAGGGCCGTGCTGGCCCCACTGTGGCCCAGGGCAGTGCTGGCCCCACCCTGGCTCAGGGCAGTGCTGACCCCACCGTGGCTCAGGGCCGTGCCCACCCCGGCTCAGGGCAGTGCTGGCCCCACTGTGGCTCAGGGCCGTGCTGGCCCCAGCCTGGCTCAGGGCCGTGCCCACCCTGGCTCAGGGCCATGCCCACCCTGGCTCAGGGCAGTGCTGGCCCCACTGTGGCTCAGGGCAGTGCCCACCCTGGCTCAGGGCCGTGCCCAGCCTGGCTCAGGGCCGCGCTGGCCCAGCCTGGCACGGTGGGGCACACCGCAGCGCTCTGTGCCAGGGAGGCCCAGCAGGCAGGCAGGCTGGCTCACCGCAGCGGGGCTCCTTGGGAGAGCCCTTCATGAAGAGCATGCAGGGGGCAGCGTTGATGAGGCCCCTGAGGCGGGCCTGCAGCTGCTCCTGGGCAGGGGCGGCGCCCCCGGGGCCGGCCGTGCCCGCCGTGCCCGCCGCGTGCCGCTGAACCTTCTGCGTCAGCTCCGGGGCGTGAGCGCCGTCCAGGCGGTCCACATTCTGGGAATTCTGCAGGAAATAACACACAGAGTGCAGAACACTGATACAGCACAGAGTGCCTCAGAACAGGCACAGACACAGCATAGAGTGCCTCAGAACAGGCACAGACACAGCACAGAGTGCCTCAGAACAGGCACAGACACAGCACAGAGTGCCTCAGAACAGGCACAGACACAGCATAGAGTGCCTCAGAACAGGCAGAGACACAGCACAGAGTGCCTCAGAACAGGCACAGACACAGCACAGCCTGCAGAACAGGCACAGACACAGCATAGAGTGCCTCAGAACAGGCACAGACACAGCATAGAGTGCCTCAGAACAGGCACAGACACAGCATAGAGTGCCTCAGAACAGGCAGACACAGCACAGAGTGCCTCAGAACAGGCAGAGACACAGCACAGAGTGCCTCAGAACAGGCACAGACACAGCACAGAGTGCCTCAGAACAGGCACAGACACAGCACAGAGTGCCTCAGAACAGGCACAGACACAGCATAGAGTGCCTCAGAACAGGCACAGACACAGCATAGAGTGCCTCAGAACAGGCACAGACACAGCACAGCCTGCAGAACAGGCATAGATACAGCATAGAGTGCCTCAGAACAGGCATAGACACAGCATAGAGTGCAGAACAGGCATAGACACAGCATAGAGTGCCTCAAAACAGGCATAGACACAGCATAGAGTGCCCCAGAACAGGCACAGACACAGCACAGCCTGCAGAACAGGCATAGACACAGCATAGAGTGCAGAACAGGGGGATAAACACAGCACACACTGCCCTCAGAACAGGCATAGACACAGCATACACAGACTGCAGGACACATGGGATAAAGCACAGCCTTCAGTCTAGGCTGGGCTCAAGCACAGCACTCAAAGCCTTCAGTCCAGCCTGGGCTCAAGCACAGCACTCACAGCCTTCAGCCCAGCCTGGGCTCAAGCACAGCACTCACAGCCTTCAGCCCAGCCTGGGCTCAAGCACAGCAAAGCCAGCCAGCCAGGCCTGGCTTTCAGGGAGGAGCTGCACTGCCAGGCTCGTGCCTTTCTGGCAGTAATGATGCCTCAGGGATTTCAGCTTTTCTGTTTTTCAGATCCTAACTCTGAACTCCATACAAAGTGAAGTTAAGTGTCTTCACATTTTGGTCAGACTAAACAATCCCTCCAGGCCTGAAACTCAGGACTCCCTACAGCCTCAGGTCCTGAAAAGAATAAACTAAAGTGAATTGGGAGGAGCAAACTGGGGGTGAATAACTTCATCACCTGAAGCTGAACTGGAGGATGAACCCCTGCTATGTGAATAGCCCAAACTCACATCTGCCTGACAAACCCATGACCATGGCCCATCCTGGGGTAGCTCTGAGGCTCTGAGTGCCCAAGGTGCACCTATGGAAGGCCTTTAATAAATACCCACTTTATCCTCTCAACCTTGTCTAGCCTCTGTTCTGGGCAGCCACTGCAAGGCCTCAGTAACAGCACCAAGTTTGCCTCTTGAAATACTTATTTCATAAAATATTATCCATTTTACCATCACAGGCAAATAGCACCCAAACAGAATTGTTATTTCTGTTTTTACCATATTTACTTGGGTGTTTTCCCCCGCTACAACACAAAGAAATGTTGCTGTAAATTTTTTGACCCAAGTACAACAAGTGAAATAAAAACTATGTATGAGTCCCGAAGCACTTAAGGAAGCCCTGAACTATTCCACATGAAGTGCAAAAACCATGTCTATTTCCATTTCTAGGTTCCACTGCATAGAATTCAATCAGTTACAGAGGTGTTTCCTCACTGAGAAAGCTCCTCAGGTTCTGGTAGAGTATTACAAAAGTATAAGTATTAAGAGTCCACATGGATTCTATTTTCTCTTAAATCCACTTTTCTTAAATTCATCTCCTCTTAAATCCATTTCCTCTTACCTTAAAGAACAAGAACGTTGGAACAGAACTAATTCCATATTTTTCAGACACTTCAGGCACAGCCTCAGCTTCCAGCTAAAAACCAAACCAAAAAAAAAAAAAAAAGAACTGGATTATTTTCATAATCTTCTTTAAAGTTTCACTGCAAGTGTCAATCCTGGAATGTTCTCCCTGGCATTTTATACATTTAAGCAGGATCTGCTGCTGAAGTCTGGGAGACATTTGCATTTAAATGAGACTCTCTGGGCTGCATGGCACCCGCTGAACCTCCACGCTGTCAGAACAGGTTCAGAGGTTTTTATTTTGTTGCACATTTCAAAAGACGCCCGGAGGCTGCGAATAAAATTTTTGGTGCACTCCTGACCCAGTAAATTCTCAATGCTGTGCAGCTCCTGCTATATTGGAAGCCATAAATCACTGGCCCCGGTGATGTCACCACCACAGAGGTGCTTTTGTGCCCCTTTGGGGGGCTCTGCATCCCCCCTGCCATCTGCAGCCCCCTGCAAATTAGGAGGGGAAAAGGAGCTGCTCCTTCAGCTGAGGGTGATTTTGAACTTGATTTTTAACTCCTGCCAGGCTGCTGAGTGCCCAGCCTGGGATCACTGCTCCCACTTCCATCACAGAGGCATTTGCTATGAAAATTTATCTTCACTGGCTCAGATTTTGAGCTGCTCCAGCTACACGGGCTCCTAATGAACCCACTAATTAGAGAGGCAAAGCAGGAGCATCAGAAGTGAGCCCCAGCCTCCTCCTGGAAATCACCACTCCAGGAGAACCAACTGGAAAACTACAGCTAGAAAAGGAAAGCTTACATCCAACTGAAATTGAACTGAAAGCTTGTACATAATTGAAAGAGAATAGGTAATTCCAATTATTGATTCTTTTTCCAGGGGCAAATGATGACTTCCATGTCTTAATACTCATTTTCTTTCCCAGCAAAATTTCCTGCTGGATATTTCTGTTCCATATAACACAGAACAGATTTCATTTCATGTTTCAGGAACTTGCTCTCATTGACACAGCTTCCCAAAATGTTGTTTGTGAGCACTCTGGGATATGAACACATTCATTTCAACCAAACATCTCAGGAGGTAACAGGTGCTTGCCAATTCAAAGGCAGGCTGGATATTCTGGAACACAAAAATCCCACCAAGGACTGCCAAAATCAAATATATTCCTCTGGAGGAGCTCCTCCCTCCAAAATGTATCAGTAAAATTCACCCAAGAATTTTCATCAGCTTATTTTCTCTGAGCAAGAACACCAGTAATATTAAAATTGCTGGGAGGAGGGAAGCTGGGGAAAGGATGTGCCACCACCTTGGTTTCACAGCCCTGGATGACTTTGGAACCTTGTTATTAAAATATAAATTACAGCTGAATAATAAAGGTCATAAATAAATGATATAGGAATAATAAAAAGGCAATTGAGAGATTGCAGACTTTGTTGGGCTGAGTAAAAGCTACTAAACTTTAGATAAATGTAAGCATCTTGAATTTGCAATATGTCAAAAATTAGTCTTTTGGAGCTCTAAGTCATAAAATACCATTAAAATAATTCTGACCTGTTTTACAAATACCAACTGAGAGGAATCATTAAAAAAACCCATACACACATCCTAAAGGCTGTAAAAATCACACTAAAATACTCATACACAGCTGGCTGCTCCACTGCTCCCTGCCCTCATCATCCCACAAGTGTCTCATTAACCAGAGAAATTTGGTTTAAAACCAACAGCACATGAAGGGAATTCCTTCCTCCTTCCCCTGGATCCCAGGGGATGTGCAGAGGGTCTCACAGAGCAGAGTGACAGCCCTGCAGAGAGTGAGCTCACTTTCCTGAAGTGTCATTTCAGTGCCACAGGAATCCTCTGGGAACCCTGAGATCCCTTAACCAGGAACATCCCCAGGGCTGGACACCCTGGGACAGTGGGAGGTGTCCCTGCCATGGCAGGGGTGGCACTGGCTGGGATTTGGGGTCCCTTCCCACCCAAGGCATTCCAGAATTCCCAGTCTGAGCCATCCCTGACAGCAGCAGCACTTTGGGATAACACTGGATGGGCTTTGGGGTCCCTTCCCACCCAAGGCATTCCAGGATTCCCAGTCTGAGCCATCCCTGACAGCAGCAGCACTTTGGGACACCAGATGTGAGAGGGGCATTGGAAATGTGAGGCCCCAGAGGCAGCCCAAGAGGAAGCTGCCCCTGCTGTGGAACATTTCCCTGCCCCAGGGCTGTCCCTGTGCTCACCTGCACGAAGGTGACCTGGCTGTGCTCCCGTGCCAGCGCCGCCATCACCTCGTTCATCTGCGCGCACTGCGGAGCCCATGGCGCCCAGAAGTGCACCACCACCAGGGACCTGGGGAGAAACAGCACTGCTGGGGACAGCTGCCAACAACACACCTGGACCATGGAACCCCTGAGCCTGGGAGAGGCCTCCAGAATCACCATCCAGGGCCCCGACAGCCACCTTGTCCCAGAGCCCAGAGTGCCCCCTCCAGGGATGGGCACTCCATGAAAACCCATCAATCCCCACCACCTGCTGCCCTAGACAGAGGCTGGGCAGAGCTCCAGAATAAAGCAGGGATTCATTCACAGCATCTCCTCCATGGATCCACCTTGGGCAGCACCAGAGCCCAGCCAGGGCCGCACCCAAGATGAACCAAAATGGCCCCAAAATGCACGGCCGGGCACGGGCTCTGTCCCTGGGATCAGTTCTGCTCCATTTGCATCTTGCAGTTCATTGTCCCATTCCAGCTTTAGCCCCTGCAGTCCCACCCTGCTTGTTTTTCTCTCTCCAGCCCACGGGGTTTGTGCTCCTGGGCTGAGATTTGGATCATTTGTCCTTGGTGCCCAGCTGGAGCAGGAATTGTTTTGTCTCCCTGCTCTGTGCACAGAGCTCAGCATCCCCTGATGTGAGCCCAGACCCACACACTAAAGCAGCACAGAATGGGAAAAATAGAAAAGCCAAACCTGAGGCATCACCTGAGATAACAAAACCCTTTAAAGCACAGCCAGGAGTTTCCTTTCCCAGGGACCATTCCGAGCCCAGGCAGCAGTGCTGAGGCCATGCAGTACAAAGCCTGTCACACTGCAATGTTATTTTTCTGCTTGCATTAGCTCCAACTTCTTATTGCAAGTTTTCTGGGATGTTTGGGATTGGTTCTACACAGCATTTAAAGGTGTGAGCAGAAATCCCATCCCACTGGGTACCAGCTCCCATGGGCTTAAACACCTGGGACAGCAGCAGTGACAAGACATTGGAATTTTCAACTCCATTCTCCATCTTTGCAGAGGTCAAACCCTCTGCATTCCCAGAGAATGGGAATAAGGAATTAAAGATACAATGTACTAGTACTAATTTACCTAGAAAAATAGAGAAATCAAGTCACCCATCCCACAGCAGCCACTTCATGCCTTTTATCCCTAAATAATGGAAATTCATTGTAAATTGTAGCAGCTGCATGGGCAGCACAAGATCCCTGCTGGAGCAGTTCCTGTGACCTGGTCACACACCCTGGATGCTTTCACAAACTCGATTTTTCAGTGAAACTCTAGAAAATTCCGGCAGAAAAACAACAGAACAACTTTTCTTTGCCCCCTAAGTCCTCAGTTTAAGTCTGTGCCCACAGCAGGACACACCTGGCCACAGGGATGGGCCTCAGGGCAAATCACCGCAGGATTATTTCATCCTTATCCCACCAGAGCCTGCTCCTTCCTTACCAACATCCAGCTGCAATATATTCATTTTTATCTTCAGGAAGAACATATTTTAAATTCAATTGCACTAAGGGTATCGTTTCGGTTGTTTGATTTTTTTAAAATTCATTCACAAAACAATTCAGATTTTGCAACCAAACTGCTCACTGAGCACTTCAATTTCACTTTAAAAAAAAAGAGTACTTGAAAACATTAAGAGAGATAAAAAATAAAGAGTTGGCAAAACGAAGCACTTGAGTAACTCCAAACAAAAAGTGTTCCCTGTGTTCAGTCAAGGTTAAAAAAAAAGCTCCACTATTAAACAGGGCAGGGACAAAAAGGTTATGACAAATCCACAATTTTCTCCTTAAATATCAAGATTTACACTCATTCTACAACACAAACTTACTGATGACTTAATGCAAGAAATGTTAATTTTCTGAAACAGGAAATGCTATTAAATTAACATGTAATTATAAATGCTGTTTCCAAAGGAAGCAGAGCAAGAGTTATCAGAATTATCTTGGGTCCAAGAACATGGATAAAATCATCAATTCCTTTAGAGAGAAAACTGAATTATGTTCTGTGACAAAGGCAATGAGAAAATTACTGGTGGGTTTTTTTAAATAACCTTAAAATACCGTGTTTGTTCCTGAAGCCACTTTCCTTTGGGCACACGAATTCCTTCTGCAATGTCCCTACAAAGCAATCCAGCTGAAGGACAATTCCAGCAGGGAAAGTGGAAGTCCTACAGCAAGTCTGGAAGAAATTCTGTTCCTTTTTCCCAGGACCATCATTTAACAGCATTTCCTTCGGTTGTCTCTCAGAACTGATGCTGGTATCCCCCCACACTTTTAATCACTGTAAATCTGTAATTACAGAGGTGCTTAGTGCAGCTCTCCCCTCCCACAGTTAAACACGTGCACGGAACACTGGAATAAAACCACTGGGATTGCTCAGGACAGGGCTGGGAGCACCCTGGGACACTGCAAGGTGTCCCTGGATGGGCCTGCAGATCCCAGACCAGGCTGGGGTTGTAGGAAAAGCAGAGCCCTGTCATTAATCATAGAGCACAAAACCAGATTAATGAGACCCTGGGTGGGAGAAGAATAATTCAGAGCCACTTCTGTGTCAATAAACACCCAAATGATGGTGCTCCCACTGCAACGTCACTGCTGTGACATTGGTCACAGCATAGTTGGTCACTGCTGTTCCCACTGCAAAGTCACTGCTGTTCCCATTGAAATTCCACTGCTGTTCCCATTGCTGTGCCACTGCAATTTCACTGCTGTTCCCATTGAAATTCCACTACCGTTCCAATTGAAATGTCACTGCTGTTCCCATTGAAATTTCACTGCTGTTCCCATTGCTGTGCCACTGCAATTTCACTGCTGTTCCCATTGAAATTTCACTGCTGTTCCCACTGCAAAGTCACTGCTGTGCCACTGCAACGTCACTGCTGTTCCCATTGAAATTCCACTACCGTTCCAATTGAAATGTCACTGCTGTTCCCATTGACATTTCATTCCCATTCCCACTAAAATGTCATTGGTGTTCCCACTGCAGTGCCACTGCTGTTCCCATTGAAATTCCACTGCTGTTCCCACTGCAATTCCACTGCTGTTCCCACTGCAATTCCACTGCTGTTCCCACGGAAGTGTCGCGGCGGTTTTGGTGACACTCCCACGGCTGGAGGACAATCCCAGCTCTCAGGGCAGCTCTGGTTAATGGGATTTTCCAGACGGTTCGCCCAATTTGGCCCCAATTCGCTGCGGCAGGACCTGCTACAGGGCGGCACCTCCGAGAGCTGAGCCAGGGGAACGCGGGGCTGGCAGAGGCCGAGCCTAAGCCTGGCCAAAGCCCGAGCGTAAACCAGGCCAAAGCCAAGCCTAAGCCCAGGCTTTGAGCAGCTCGGGGCTCGGTTTGTCCCCAGTTTGGGGTTTTTTATCTTCCCCTCGCAGTTTTTACCGGGCGCTGCGGCAGCACCGGCCCGTCCCGAGCTGCGCCCTGCGGGGACCGGGAGGGGACAGCGGGATGGCACCGAGGGACGGGACCCAAAGAGGGGACACCGGGATGGGGAACCCGGGCTGGCGCCCACAGAGGTGACACCGGCATGGCCCCAACGGATGGCACGGAGGGACGGCAGGCGGAGATGGCCCCCATGGAGGAGACTGAGGGACGGCACGGCGGGACGGGAGCCACGGTAAGGGACACAGGGACGGGCCCATTGCCCCCTCCCTCTCCCCGGTGCCCCCGCACCTGTCCGGGCGCTGCAGCAGCTTCTGGAACTGCTCCACGGAGCCCGCGGCCGCCACCGCGCCCGCCATGGCCGGGCCCAGCCAGGGACACGTGGGGCCACCGCCGGTCACGTGGCGGCAACCGCGGGTCACGTGCGTCCGCCCTGGGCACGCGCTTCCTCCCGCGTCACGTGTCCCGCTCCCGTCACGTATCTTTCCCGTGTCACGTGCCCTCCCTGTGTCACGTGTCCCCAGTGTCACGTGTCCCGCGTGTGACGTGTCCCCCGTGGCGGCCGTGCCCTTCCAATTGATAAAAATGGATCAGGAACTGTTGTAAAATAGTTGGTAACGGTGGAAAATGCGTATTTTATGATTGGCTTTTCGCAGATATTCAAATGAATATTATATGTGTTGTGCTAGAAAGTTTTGCTGTAGGCATTTTCTTACGCAGTGTGTTCAATGTAGTTTTAGGTTATAACAAAATGTTAAAATAGAAACGATGCTATGTAGGATACTTTTTTAAAGAAAGGACTCACAGCGAGATAGCAGCCACAGGACACCTGGATATTTCCTGGGTTTAGGGCTCTTTTTTGGGATTCCTGTCCCAGTCCCATTCCTGGTGAGTTCCCAACGAGTAGGGCTGGATTTGGGCTGTGGAGGAATTCAAGAGGAATCCCAAGGCTCTGGGTGCAGGCATTATGGGATGGAGGCCCAGGCTCTGTGCCACGGTTCCGCTCCGAGTGGGACAGATGGAACCCCTGGAAATAAATCTCTTCCCTCTGTGGCCCACGTCAGCTCCAGCTCTGCCCCGTAAATCAAAGCTCAGCCTTGAGAGAGCTCCCCGAGACCTTTGCAGGCTCCTTGGGAAGGGAGAGGCGAGGACTGCAGCTCCAAATGGATAGGCCTGGAGCCGGGGGAGAGCTAAATCTGCCTCCCATCCAGCTGTATTTCTGGGATCCCATATGGAGCCTTGGCAGGAGCATCCCAGGGAAGCTTCAAGGACTCGGGGTGGAGCAGGCTGTGGCCGTGTTCACTGGGGCCCCAGGAAGAGGGAAGAGATGAGGATCTGACTCCATGTTTCACAAGGCTGGTTTATTATTTTATGATATATATAATATTTTAAAAATACTAATAATATAAATATATTATTATATATGTATATAATATATGTGTATTACATATAGCACTATAATAATATTAATATCTAAATAAATATAATAAACAAGATATAAAATATTTTAATATTATAATTTAATATTTAATATACTTAATAATTATAATTTAATATATTTAATATTTATATTTTAATATTATATATTTTATTATATATAATATTTAAAACTATACTAATATAAATATAATTATATTGTGTATATATATAAATGTATTGTTATATATTTATATAAAATATATATAAAACTATAATAATATATAAATATAATAAATAATATATAAGCTAAACTAAATAAATATAATAAATAATATATAAAACTATAATAATAATTTCTTTTTAAACTATACTAAAAGAATAGAAGAATAAATTTCATCAGAAGGCTTGAAAGCAAAGGAAGGAATTGGAATGATAATAAAAGCTTGTGACTGAGCAGCGAGTCCGAGACGGCTGGGCTGTGATTGCCATTAATTAAACACAACCACATGAGACCAATCCAAGATGCACCTGTTGCATCCCACAGCAGCAAATAATTATTATTTACATTTTGTTCCTGAGGCCTCTCAGCTTCTCAGGAGAAAAAATCCTCAGGAAAGGATTTTTCATAAAATGTGTCTGTGACAACAGGCAGGGGGACAAGTTGCCCTGCAAGTGCCAGGTGATGCCCTGCTCACCTGCAGCCCCAAAGAGAGATGGATGTGGAGCCCAAATTGGGGTGAAAACCCCCGAGGGAAGAGGCTGGGTGAGAGCTCCCAGCTGCTCCCAAATCCCACTGCAGTTTTCCAGCAGCTTTCCCAAAGAATCCTGTGTTCCCTTTCTAATGAATTCTTTGTTTCCTTTCTGCCAAGGCTGGGATTAAATTGTGAGAAGGTATTTCTTGTTGGGACTCAGATGTTTGTTAGCTCTTACCTCTGTCACAGTCTCACAAACCCTGAGTTCTGCAGCACTTCACTCCAACAAACTAAAAATGGAGCCCCATCTCTCTCTCTACAAGGCCTTTTAAGGATAAACTGTCCAATTAAGAAATGACACCTCAATTATTTTTACTTTTAACCCAATACCCAACCACCTGTGATCTGCAATGAGGACTTTTTTTATCCAATTACACAAAACCACCCAAACCCATGGAGAAGAAGGTTAAGAAGAAGGTGAAGAAGAAGGACTGGCCTAAAACCTCCATTTTACCTTATATATATTGCTGTATTCTAAACCATTAAACTCTAAGTTTCCCACCCTGTGATATCACACACTTCTACTCAAACTCCACACCCACAATCCCAGTTCTGCCATTCCATTTTGGAAGCTTCTCCACAGCCTGAGGTCAATGCAGTGTTCCAGGGTTCCAGAGGGGATGGATGCCAGGGAATAATCTGTGTCCTCTCCTGCAAAACCGCTGGGTGCAGCTGGAAGTGCTTTATTAGAGAGGGATGGAGGGAGCTTCACCCGGTGAGAAGGGCTGGGACAATGGGGATCGTTCAGCCTGGAGAAGGATCCGGGGTGAGCCGAGTGTGAAGGAGCTGAGAGATGGAGGGACAGGACAAGGGGAATGGCTTTAACCTGACAGTGGGTAAATTTACATGGGAGATTGGGCATTGGGAATTGTTCCCTGTGAGGGTGGGCAGCCCTGGCACAGATGCCCAGAGCAGCTGGGGCTGCCCCTGCATCCCTGGCAGTGCCCAAGGCCAGGCTGGACCCTGGGGCTGGGAGCACCTGGGACAGTGGGAGGTGTCCCTGCCATGGCAGGGTGGCACTGGGGGGGTTTGGGGTCCCTCCCAAGTGTGGCCATGCCGTGATCCGGACGGGGCCGGGCTCAGCGCTGCGCGATGGACGCGGAGCGGCCGCGGTCGGCCCGGCTCGGTGTTGGAACCGGGGAACCGGGGCCGCATCCCCAGCCGGGCCGGGGGAGGCTCCGGGGGCAGATCCCGGGGTCGGGGGTGGATCCCGGGGCGGTGCCGGTGCCGGAGGAGGCTCCGGGGCTGGATCCAGGGGCGGTTCCAGGAGCGCCTTGCGGGACCGCGTTACAGGGGGGGTCCCGGGGTGGATCCCGGTTGATCCCGGTTCCCTGGGTGGTGCCGGTGCCGGGGGGAGGCTCCGGGGGTGGATCCCGGTTGCAGGGGCGGATCCCGGTTCCCTGGGTGGTGCCGGTGCCGGGGGCGGATCCCGGGGCGGTCCCGGGGCGGTGCCGGTTCCAGGGGCGGATCCCGGGGCGGTCCCGGGGCGGTGCCGGTTCCAGGGGCGGTCCCGGGGCGGTCCCGGGGCGGTGCCGGTTCCAGGGGCGGTCCCGGGGCGGTGCCGGTTCCAGGGGCGGTCCCGGGGCGGATCCGGTGCCGCCATGGCCGCGGTGCCGGTGCGGGGCCGGCGTGGGGCGCTCGGGCCGGGGGCAGCCGGGGAGCCGGAATGTGTGAGTCGGGAACGGGGATGGGAATCGGGAACGGCAAATCGGGAACGGGAACGGGAATGGGGCAGAGGCTGGGGCAGGGCCCGGTGCCAGTCCCGGTCCCGGTCCCGGTCCCGGTCCCGTCGCCGCCCGGGCCGTGTCGCGGCTGTCGCGGGCGGCGCCAGCTCGGGGGCGGGCACGGCCGGGCCGGGGACTGCGCTCAACAGGCTTCGGGGTTTCGCTTCTTTTTTCCTGTTTTTCCATAGTTTCTTTTTCCACATTTTCTCTTTCGCGTTTTATTTCCCCCCTTTTCCTTTTTTTTTTTTTAATGTCTTTTCCCCTTTCTTCCTTTTCCTTTTTTCCTTTTGAATTTCTCGGGTTTTCCTTTTTTCCTTTTGAATTTCTTGGCTTTTCCTTTTTTTCCTTTTGAATTTCTTGGGTTTTCCCTTTTTCCTTTTGAATTTCTCGTTTTTTCCTTTTTTCCTTTTGAATTTCTCGTTTTTCCCTTTCTTCCTTTTCCTTTATTCCTTTTTAATTACTGTTTCTCCTTTTTCTTTCCCTTTTTTCTTTTTCCTTTTTTCTTTTCACTTATTTCCCCTTTCTTCCCTTTTTTTTTTTTTTTCCCTTTCCCCCTCTTTGGTATTTTTCCTTTTTTTTTTGTTCCTCTTTTCTTTTTTTAATTTTTTTCTTTCTTTCTGGCTGAAACCCTCTTTGCCAGGCAGCCTCACTAATTCATTGCTGCTCTCCTGGCTCCGAGATGACAGAGAGAGGAATCAGAATCCCAGCCTGGTTTGGGTTGGAAGGTTGGATTTTAAGGCATCTGGACTTAGAGGAATATCAGATTTTCAAGGCCAGAGCTCCCAGTGTGTCCTGGTTTGGATTGATCTTCAGGGAGAGTTTCCCAGGTGGATCTCACACTCCCGCTGCTTCCCCAGCCATCTTTCCATAGGGCAGAAAGCAAGGAGCATCTCCCCAGGGCCATCATTCCTTAGGGATCCAGGGAGAGCTGGGCTCTGTGGCACAGGGTGAGTGCAATCCCAAACAGGAGACAGCCTGCCTTTAGAAACAGGGTCAAAACGCAGAAATTGCACAACAAGAACATATTAAACTTGGAGGAAATCTTTAAAACTGGACCCAAAATACCCCAAGAAATGAGCAGAACTTCTCCTACAACTCCTTCAGGTTGGTTGTTGGTGGAGCTGGGTTTGGCAGCAGTTTGGTTTCCTCTCTCAGGTCTTTATCCCATCACTGAAAACGAGTGGGATTTCCCAGGGCTTCCAGCTGGACAAGGGAGCGAGAGCGACTGCCCTGCAGGGCGATGTGCTCCTGCCTCTGCTCGTGTCCTGCTCATTTCCCAGCTGCCAGGCCATTCCCTGGCACAAGCAAACAGACCCTGCTCGCCTTGGGAGCAGGTGGGTCCCTGTCAGTCACAGGATCCAGGGCTGCCTCTTCCCCAGGAGACAGTTCCAGAGGCAAGGAGCTCCCCAGGCTGGCATTGGTGGGATAAGTTTGTCTCCTCCATGTGCTGAATTCCTATTCCTGGCACTGACACCAAGCAAACCTCCCAAAACAATACCTGGAGTTTATTTTTAATCAGCCAAATTCCTTCTGGTGTTGGGCATTGAGTCATTTTTCCCTTTGCCCCCTCATCTCACACAGATTCCCAGTTTGCTGCTGCACTTGGCCTTTCCCTGCCATAAAGGAGGAGTTCTGCAGCAGCAGAGGCAGAGGATATTTTCCCCATGGGAGCCAATCTCAAGGATTTAGAGGACCTCCCCAGACTTTTATCCATTATTCTCTTTCTTACTACAGTACATATTTCACTTTTGGACTCCCTTCCCCTCCTGCTATCCTGCCTCCCTTCCTGCTGATCCCATCTCAGCTCTTTCCTGCTGAGGTTCCCGGTGCATTGATCCATTTTTGGTTTTCCATAACTTATTCCAGCTTTAAATTCCGTTTCTGTGCTTCAGCAGTCTGTCAGTTCTGTGCCAGCACATCCTCTTCCTGGAGAGAGAGATGGAATGTTGGGATTCCTTAAACAAAGTTTGTCTGGGGAAGAACATCCCAAGTGCGTGAGCGTCCCTCTGGAATTCAGGCCCTAAATCTGGGTCACTTTTGTAATTCCCATGCTTGTGTTAATTTCCTGGGCAGTTCCAAGGAGCCCTGGGGTCCCTTTCCATGGGCTCTCTCAGGCCAGGGATGTTGTTCTGGAGGGTTCCACTGTTGTGTGGGTTTTCTGTGGTGTTTTCTGTGGGTTTGCAGTTTAACCTGCCCAGTGCCACCGCGCTGCTCAGAGCAGCATTTTTGGGAGCCCCTGGTCCTGGGAGGGGTCACAGGGCCCTGGGAGGGCTCAGCCCAACCCTTGGGTTCCCAGGACAGCCCAACTGAGGTTCCCTCAGTGCTGGGCACAGCTCAGGGCACAGCTGCAGGAGGAGGGAGTGCATGGAGAGCACTGGAGAGCTGGGGAAAGGTGCCAGTGTTCAGGGAAGACACTGATCCCCTCTCCAAGGGTGTTCCTGTCACTGGGATCACTTTTCCTTCTGTTTCCTGGGTGTAATCGCTCCTTCCACACTATTCCTTGGATCCCTGGATCAGCCCCGTGCCACGTCCTGCTGGGGTGGAGGCTCAGGGATGCCTTTTGCCAGGGATTGCATGGGACTGGGGCACAGAGAGGGGTGAGACACAGAATTCCTGCTCCCAGGTACAGAATTCCTGCTCTCAGGGGCACACTGAGGTGTGACACACAGAATTCCTGCTCCCAGGGGCACACTGAGGTGTGACACACAGAATCCCTGCTCCCAGGGGCACACTGAGGTGTGACACACAGAATTCCTGCTCCCAGGTACAGAATTCCTGCTCCCAGGGGCACACTGAGGTGTGACACACAGAATTCCTGCTCTCAGGGGCACACTGAGGTGTGACACACAGAATTCCTGCTCTCAGGGGCACAGAGGGGTGTGACACACAGAATTCCTGCTCTCAGGGGCACAGAGGGGTGTGACACACAGAATTCCTGCTCTCAGGGGCACAGAGGGGTGTGACACACAGAATTCCTGCTCCCAGGGGCACACTGAGGTGTGACACACAGAATTCCTGCTCTCAGGGGCACACTGAGGTGTGTGACACACAGAATTCCTGCTCTCCCAGCACAAGGGGCACTGGGAGCCCCAAACCTTGGGGTTCTGCCCTAATGCCCCGTTGTTCTCCTGGTGTTCTTCCCACTGGATGTGTGATCCTTGGGAGGCACAGGCAGGAGCATCCCGGGGCTGGGGCCTGTGCTGCACAGAGATGTGAATGTGGCCTCTGGCTGTTCCAGAAGCGGCTCTGCAGGCTGCTGGACACCATTCCAGGGGAGGCTGCTGCCCAGCTCGTGGACTGTGCCATGGACCTGGAGCCCAGGCAGAAACTGCTCCCTGACTCTGCTCCCTGGGCTGCAAAGGCAAAGCAGAACTCCATGGTAAGTTAGCACTGTCCGTGGGCTTGCTGCAAAATCACTTCTCAAATGCATTTTACCATAAAGCTGTGAATAATTGCCGCCTTCTTTTTCTTTTTCTTCTTCTTTTTCTTTTTTTTCTTTTTTCCCTTTTTCTTAAGTTTTTTCGCTTTTCTTTATTTTTTTTCCCTTTTCTTTCTTCTCTTCCTTTTCCCTTTCCCTTTTCCCTTTCCCTTTTCCCTTTCCCTTTTCCCTTTCCCTTTTCCCTTTCCCTTTTCCCTTTCCCTTTTCCCTTTCCCTTTTCCCTTTCCCTTTTCCCTTCCCCTTTTCCCTTTCCCTTTTCCCTTCCCCTTTTCCCTTCCCCTTTTCCCTTCCCCTTTTCCCTTCCCCTTTTCCCTTCCCCTTTTCCCTTCCCCTTTTCCCTTCCCCTTTTCCCTTCCCCTTTTCCCTTCCCCTTTTCCCTTCCCCTTTTCCCTTCCCCTTTTCCCTTCCCCTTTTCCCTTCCCCTTTTCCCTTCCCCTTTTCCCTTCCCCTTTTCCCTTCCCCTTTTCCCTTCCCCTTTTCCCTTCCCCTTTTCCCTTCCCCTTTTCCCTTCCCCTTTTCCCTTCCCCTTTTCCCTTCCCCTTTTCCCTTCCCCTTTTCCCTTCCCCTTTTCCCTTCCCCTTTTCCCTTCCCCTTTTCCCTTCCCCTTTTCCCTTCCCCTTTTCCCTTCCCCTTTTCCTCTCTTTCCATTCCCTTCATTTTGATGAATTTGTGTCTGGTTTTGTTCCTCAGATTTTGGAAAACCATGGGAGCAAAGGCATTTCCCAGCCCTGCCCAAGATGTGTTGCTGGAGAATCTGTAAGTGTGGCAATTTGCTTTTTTGGGACAAAAAGGACTGAGGCTTGTTCCCCATTAAAACATGAAGTTAATAACCTCCACAATTGCATTGCTCGGGAATAAAGTGTGGAAATTAAAAATAAAGGAGATGGATTTAGCATTTCAGCAGAGCACAAATTAATATTTCCAGCAGCAGTTGGAAAATCTGGAGATTCTCAACACATTTTTCAAATTCTCTCTAAAAAGCAGAATTTGGGAAGTTACTGAAAGAAACAATAACATAACCCTTCCCCTACCCAGTTTTACTTGTCCTTGATTTACTGGATTGTAATAAAATACTCAGGAATCTCATTCTATCTCCTTTTTTTTTCTGTAATTGGATATTTCCTTTCTAAGGAATAGATAAAGTATTGAAAATATTGCTCCTTCCAGAGCCAAAATGAGAGGTGTGAGGGAATGTTGGATGTTCATAGCAAAATCTCTGATTTATGGAATCAAAAGGCAAAGTTTCCATCAAAGTTTCCACCAGGAGCTGTGACAATGATTGTGTTAATTTATTTCCACTCATCCCCGGAGAAAAAGAAGAAAGGGAATGTTTGTGGTGGTACTCAGCAAATCCAAATAAAATTTGAAAACGACGAGTGAGGAAAAGCCTTTTTGCCAAGCTCCTTTGTAGTGACCTGAGATTCTCTCATTGCAGGGCCACTTCAGTCACATCCTGGGCTGCTAGAAAAGGAGAGGAGCAGAGGAGCAGCTCTGATTTCCTGCTGGGATCCCCAGGATGCAGCTGCTCCTGGGCCCTGCCTGCCTCAGCACCCCACCCTGGGCACCATTCCCTGCCACTGCACACCTGCCCAAAATGCTGCTGCTCCTCAGAGAGCTCAGAATTTGTCCAAAAAGGACAAGAAATGGCTGATTTCACGTTTAGGTAATTCAGAATTTGTCCAAAAAGGACAAGAAATGGCTGATTTCATGTTTAGGTAACTCAGAATTTGTCTAAAAAGGACAAGAAATGGCTGATTTCACGTTTAGGTAATTCAGAATTTGTCCAAAAAGGACAAGAAATGGCTTTCATGTTTAGGTAATTCAGAATTTGTCTAAAAAAGACAAGAAATGGCTGATTTCATATTTAGCTCAGAATTTGTCTAAAAAAGACAAGGAAAGGCAGATTTTATATTTAGCTCAGAATTTGTTCATAAAGGACAAGCAAAGGCAGATTTCATGTTTAGGTAGCTCAGAATTTGTCTAAAAAGGACAAGGAAAGGCTGATTTCATGTTTAGGTAGTGCAGAATTTGTTTTAAAAGGACAAGCAAAGGCTAATTTAATGTTTTAGATGGATTAAGTTGAGCTGGCCTTGGGCCCAGGCTTCACCTGGGACTGGGCCAGAGCTCGTGTTGATTCCAAAGGTTTTCCCAACAGCCCTGACCCCCTTGGAAAATGCTCCTTTGGAAAATCCTCCTTGTGCAGGGCCACAGGCAGCAATGGGAGGACACAGATTTTCATTTTTAAGTGGCTTTGCAGCTGTGATGTCCAGGAAAAATCCAATTGAAGCTTACATCTAAATCCCAAAAAAATCTGTTTAAAAAGGCTTGACCTCGTCACCCAGCAGGCTTTTATTGGCACAGATCTAAGGACAGGTTAATTAACCTCTGAAAGGTTAATTTGGGGGTTATCAGGCTGCAAAATCCTCAGGCAAAGGTTTTTTGCAGTCCTTGAATCTTTCCCATGTTGTGTGTGGAGTTGGAGTCAGCACTGAGTTGAGATAATCTCATTAAATAAATGAATATCACATAAATACTGGGTTTAATTAAGTAATACATGAGGAAATAAATCTAAAAGCAGACCTGCACTTAATTGGCACTCAGATTTAGGTTTAAAAAATAAGTTTCCTCCAAGCCAATAAAAGTTTTAGTTAAATCAAGAATAAATACTTTCAAGTTGGTATTTCCATACTTGATACCAAGATCTGAGGTGTCAGAATGTGTGGGGAATTCATTTTTGCATCCCCCCACCCTTGTCTTTTAAAAATCCTGGTAATCAAAGCAGTATTTAAAAAACAAGGTGGATGGACAGCAGTTTCTGTGCAGCAAAAGCTGAAATATCTGAGTAAATGTAAAGGGCTAAAAGGGTTTAGTTCCTGCAAAATCACTCAAAACCTCAGGTGTGACAAGTAGTGATTAGGACTGGTCAAAAATTGGTCAAATATGGTCAAAATTTCAGGTGTTCAAAGAGGGGAATGCCAAAACTGGACTCAGAGTCTGTGATAGGAGAGTTTTCTGCCAGAATTCCTCAGGCAAAATACAGGATCAAGTTTGAAACACAGGGAAAACATGGATTATGAAAGCAAAAAGTGTTTTTTCCTTAAATAACTCCCATTTTATCGTGTTCAGGAGTTCACAGATACCTGTGTCAACATTTCCTCTGTTTGCTTTAAACTTGGATCTGGGGTAAAGCCAAGAACCAGCTGGTTCCTTTCTGGTTTTCCTTCTGCTCCTGGCGGGGTTTGTGGCAAGAATTTGAAATCCTTTTAAATTCTCCTGCTTTTCCAGCATTTGTTGGAAGCGCCATGGTGAATCCTAGGGCTGGCTGCATGGGATTTTTTAATGGGATTTTTGGGAACTTCTATTTTTTAACCAAAATACGGATGCTTATTTAGTGCAGGTCTGGTTTAAATGTATTTCCTCAGGTGTTACTTGAGTAACTCAGTATTTGTGTGCTGCTCATCCATTTCATGAGGATTTCCCACTGTCCCTGGGCAGGGAGCAGGGGTTTCTGTGCATGTCATTCAGGGCACTGCTGAGGGAGCAGGAGCCCCTGATGCTGCTTTAGGCTCGGGGTGAGCAGGGATGTCCTTCCCCTGTCCCAAATGCCCGGTGCAGCCTGGGCTGGCAGGGACATGGGGGATTCCAGGTGTTCCCCTGAGGGCCCTGATCTCAAACAGGGCTCTCTGTGCTGGGCTTCCTGCAGGAGCACAGAGGGGAAAGCACAGCGAGTCAGGTCTGATGTTTAAATCAATAAATAAAATACATTCTCCTGCTAACGCCCTCAGTGCTGGGAGTGAGCCCCAAACACGACAGCAGGCAGTGGAAAGGAGTCTGCCCTCATTTCCAGCTGTCCCAGTCCCCATTTCCCTGCAGGATTCCAGCCTGGAAAAGGCCTCAAAGCCCATCCAGCTCCACCTGGGACACCTCCCACTGTCCCAGGTGCCCCAGCCCCAGGGTCCAGCCTGGCCTTGGGCACTGCCAGGGATGCAGGGGCAGCCCCAGCTGCTCTGGGCACCTGTGCCCACCCTGGGGCTGCAGAAGTTCACATTTCAGCTCTGTCCTGGGGGAACTTCCCCACCTGGAGCCCCTGGGGTTCACATCCAGGTGTTGCAGGGCAGGGCAGCTGCTGCCCTGACTCCTCCCGAACCCTCCTCTGATTAAAATCACCTCGAACTCCTCTCAGACTCCCCATTATCCCTGTTTTTCTCCCCACATTGGAAGGCAGAAGCTCCTGGATCAATTCCAAAGTGAACTTTTCCTCTCAGATGTGATTCCTTGCTCCCTGTTTTCCAACAGGGCGAGGAGTGCTTTTTTAAAATCAGCCAGCAAATTGGAATTTAACTGTCTGCTCCACTGAAGGCTTTTAATAGTGATTTTTTTTAAATAGATGTGTTTGTAATTTATTTTGGGATTTTCCAGGATCATTAAGCTGGCACAGGCTGGGGCAGTGAATATTCCTTTAAAGCAGATTTGTGTCAAATCTGCAGTGGAACCACAGAGTTATTTTTGTATGCCTTGTAGAACTCTGAAATTTTGTTTTCTTGATGAAAAAAAATATATATAAATTTTCTATTTCCTGCTGCTGTGGTTTGTACAAAGAATAACCAGTGATGCTTTATTTACCTGTATATAGAGAGAAAGGCCCCTGGCCTGTTTTTAATTCAGGTTTAAATGATCTAATTCTTATTTTTAACTTTGTATTTTGTAAATTGTTCCTTACAAAAGCAGAAGCATTAAACACCACTTTGGCTGCAGCATGGAATTGTCTGGTTGTGTTATTCCGTGAGTGATTTCTGAGGAATAAAGGTAAATAAAACCTCTGATGAGGAGAATAAATATATTATTATGAGAATAATAAGAACTAGGAAAATAAATATATTATTTATGTCATGTAAAATCCTTTTAGTAGGTTTAGGTGTTCACTTTATTAATTTGATGGCAATTAGAGGTTCACTTGGCATCCTGACTGCCAAAAAATCATGGAAAATCAAAATATTGGGATAAGTGGGGTTTAAAACCAACTTAGATCTGACAAGCCAAGACTTATGTGTTGAAATAAATACAGTTATTATATTTAAATATATATATAGTTAAATATATATATATAGTTAACTGTATATGTGTGTGTGTATATATATATATATATACATACAGTTAATATATTTATTTTTGTTTATTTTAGATATTATAATTTATTGACTAGATTTCAAATCCATGGTGTTTATGTTTAAATTTGCTGCTTAAAACCTCAGCCCTCTCCTGGGAGCTTGGTGTGATACCCTGATTCAGAGTCCCACATAAATAACAGAATTGCTCAGGTTGGAAAAGCTCTGAGCCCATCGAATCCAGCCTTTCCCAGCCCTGCCCAGGCCACCACCGTCCATGTCCCCAAGTGCCACCTCCACAGGGCTGTTAAACCCTCCAGGGATGGGCACTCCAGCCCTTTCCAGGAAGGAATTTTCCCAAGATCCATCCTGAGCCTCTCCTGGCACAGCTCGAGGCTGTTTCTTGTCGCAGAATTCCAGCCTGGTTTGGGTTGGAAGGGACCTCAAAGCTCATCTCATCCCAGCCCTGCCATGGCAGGGACACCTCCCACTGTCCCCCAGTGTCCAGCCTGGCCTTGGGCACTGCCAGGGATGCAGGGGCAGCCCCAGCTGCTCTGGGCACCTGTGCCAGGGCTGCCCACCCTGCCAGGGAACAATTCCCAATTCCCAATCTCCCATCCACTGGCAGTGGGAGCCATTCCCTGAGTCCTGTCCCTCCATTCCCTGGGTCCTGTCCCTCCATCCTCGTCCCCAGCCCCTCTCCAGCCTGTCCCAAGCCTGGAGCAGCCATGCCTGGCTCTGATGTCCCAAACTCTGCTCCCGACCCTCCCAGAGCAGCTCCTCCCCTGCTTCTCCACCCCACAGGGACCACCACAACCTCCACGGGCACATCCTCCATCCCTGGGGCTCTGCCTTCCCCTGAGGATGGGCAGGATGGGCTCCCAGGGCCTCGCTGGGTGCTGCAGGCCCGGTGCTGGGGGATATTTGGGTATTTTGGTGTGATTATGGTGTTGTTACTGCTGCGATCCCGAAATCGCCGCATGATATTTGCTTGCAACACAGGGTGTCATTCATGAGTTATACATAAATGGCAGCTTTACATATTTAAAAGGAACATGGACTGCTTCATATCTGAAGTATGGTTCCCAGGGGAGAACACCACCATTTGATCTATTTTTGATTAAAATGTAAAAATTAAAAATTAAATCAAATGGTAGTCAAATTCCTCGGGGAAAACATACTTCAGTTATGAAGTATTCCCCACAGTAACCTTGAGAATCTTACAGCTGTATTGTCTCATCTGTAGGTGGTCTTTTTATGTCTCACATAATTAAAATGAATTGCTGGTAGAGAACCCCTACCACTGCATACAGATTTATGAACCTGGAGGCACCTCCACTGCCAGACAAACAGGGACAGCCCCGCTCCCTCTGCAGCTGTGCCGTGCCCAGGCAGCCCCTGGAACCTGGGATTTGCTGGGAATGTGGGATTGAGGGGCAGCGATCCTTCCCTGCCTGCGGGGGGGAGTAAAGCCAGGGAAGAGCAGGGGCTGGGGAAGGAGTGCACAGGATCCCTGAGGTGGGACAGGGTAGGACAGCGGGGATGGATGGAGAGCAGAGATCTCTGCAGCCAGGTCAGGAACTTGGGGTTCATTGCAAAGGGCCTGGGTGCAGGGGCCTGCTGGGATTTGGGGTTCATTGCAAAGGGCCTGGGTGCAGGGGCCTTTTGGGATTTGGGGTTCATTGCAAAGGGCCTGGGTGCAGGGCCCTGCTGGGAGCTGCCAGGCACAGCTGGAGCAGGACTGAGAGAAGAGAGGGGCAGAGACGATGGGAGGGGAAGAGAGCAAAAGCATAAGAGAGTAAAAGGGGTAAGAGCGTAAAAGGCAAGAGCTGAGACAAGAGGTAAGAGAGCGAGGTTCCTGTTACAATACCATAAATCTTCTTCTGTGCTGAATATTCTGATTCTCACTAACCAATCTAATACAATATACAAATCCTATAGCATTTACAAACAGCCCATAAGAATCATTACATTACCACACTGTGGTACATTTTAAACCCTACAAACTCCTCTTTGGGCCCTTCTGCCAAGCTGTAGGGTCTGCTCTGAGCCTTGGGCCTGTCTGCAGGCAGAGGGTGTTGTTCCATCAAAGGGGGATCACCTTCAGCTGGCCATGCCATTGTTTTCCAGTTGTTCAGTAACTGAGGGATCTCAAAGCTTGCTTTCATTTCAATATCACTTAGAGTTTCCATATTCTCAACATCTTTTGCCAGGCAATCATATTCATAAGGCTTTCCTGTTTCATCTTCCCCAACAGGACAGGACCTCCCAGACCTCTGAGTCCACCCTGTCACTGCTCCATCCCCACCCTGTCCCCAGCTCTGAGTGCCACCCCCAGGTGCCACCTGCAGGGATGGGCACTGCAACCCTCCCTGGGCACTTCCTGAGCCCCCTTTCCATGGGGAAATTCCTGCTGTGCCCACCCTGAGCTGCCCTGGCCCAGCCTGAGGCCGTTCCCTCTGCTCCTGTCCCTGTGCCCTGGAGCAGAGCCCGACCCCCCCAGCTGTGCCCTCCTGGCAGGAGCTGTGCAGAGCCACAAGGGCCCCTGAGCCTCCTTTGCTCCAGGCTGAGCCCCTGCCCAGCTCCCTCAGGGATTCTGCAGCCCCTGCCCGGCTCCCTCAGGGATTCTGCAGCCCCTGCCCAGCTCCTCAGGGATTCTGCAGCCCCTGCCCGGCTCCCTCAGGGATTCTGCAGCCCCTTCCCAGCTCCCTCAGGGATTCTCCAGGCCTTTCCCAGCTCCCTCAGGGATTCTGCAGCCCCTGCCCAGCTCCATTCCCTGCCCTGGCCATGTTCCAGCCCCTCCAGGGCTGTCCTGCAGTGAGGACCCAGAGCTGGACTGAGCTCTCGAGGTCCCTGTGGTGGCACAGGGGGACAATCCCTGCCCCGGCCCTGCTGCCACAGGACTCAGCATTTCAAATACCCAAGGAATCCTTGCTGTACTAAGCAATGGCTAAATGTCACCAGAACACGATTGTGAAATTGGATTTCCCAGGAAAATGTGCTCTACACAATCTAATGCAACTTATTTCTAGCAAGCTGCTTTATCAGGCTGCCTTGGAATATGGGAATGTATATTTGATAAGATTAGAGAATCGTGGGGATCAGGAAAAATAAGACTCTAGACTTTGCATTCCCATTTTCACCCAGCTGAAGGACAAACATGTCATTTATTTTGTGTTTGGTTGTGATTCTCATGGTCCTGCTAATGTACCCACAGCAGTGGCTTGTGACTGTGCATCCTGCTCAAGCTGTGACTAAAACTTCCCTAACAACATTTCCGTAAAAAAGAAGGCTATGGGAGCGAAATGCTGGGATTTATAGAGAAAACAAAACAATCCTGGCAATAAAAGTATCGAGTGGAAGAGTTCCACAGTGCCTTGCAGAAACATTTTGTAATAAGCAGCAGGAGAGTTCAAATTTCAGTGTAATACTTGAAAGGAAATGTCTCTGATCTTTGAGTTTCTTTGGAGAGGGGAGTTTTTAATGTATAATCAGACTAAAATCCTCCTGTAATTGCACAGTGAGAGGCCTGTGAAGTTTCGGGAAGGCTCAGATGGAGCACAGACCTACAGCAGCACCGAGGTTTTTCCTCATCTCTGGAGGATTCCAGGCCTGTGGCATCAGCCTGAGGTGTCTCCAGGTGCAGATCCCCCTGAGACCTCTCCCCAGCAGCTGTGCTGTCACCTGTGCTGGCCACTGATGGCTCTGAGCAGGCCCCGTGGTCACTGATTGATGGAATTCTGCCAGGATTTGACCACCCAGCTCCTTCCCCTTTCCACTTGCTCCAAGCCCAGCCATGCTCCAGCTCCATCCAGCTCCTTGGGAAGCTTTTCCTTTCACACCATTAATGTTTACCTCTCCATTACATGGAACCCCAAATTGGTTTGGGTTGCAGGGACCTCAGAGACCACGCAGTGCCACCCCTGCCATGGCAGGGACACCTCCCAATGTCCCAGGTGCTCCAACCTGGCCTTGGGCACTGCCAGAGATCCAGGGGCGGCCACAACTTGAATCCTAATTTATTAATTAGGCCTTAATTAATAAAGAAGTGTCAACACCCCTCTCCTTTTCTCAGTGGTGCCCTAGGCCAGGCTTGTCCATGCCCTGGGAACAGCCAGAGTTCAGTGGAATGTGAATATTCCAGCAGGGCAGAGCACAGCCAAAATCACAGAGTTAAAATCCTCCCTGAGCCTCCCAAACTCTCCCTCTGTTCGTGAGCACCTCCCTGAGCACCAGCCTTCGTCCTCACCACCCTCATCCTCACAGACACGAGGAGAGGGGCAAGAATCCATCTCCAATCCCTGCACCAGCAGGGAGTCCTGAACATAAAAAGCCTTTAAATAAAAGTTAAGTTCTCTGAACTCAACACCTCCCAGCAAGTGCCAGATGCTTCAGTCCCTGACTCAGTAGCTCAGCAAGGAAAAAGCCTGGGAAGGTTTAAAATGTGCATTTCTGGGCAAAGCTGAGAAGGGAAAGAATTCTGAGTTTTTAACAGAGTTTGTAAGGAAAGGGAAATAGCTGGTGTGAGTTATTTGGTGGAGGGAGGCTATTTCACTGAAGATTGGCTAATTTAGGGTAGCTAGTAAATGACATTCTGGGTTTTCTGTCTGAATTTACGGCCAGGGTTCCACCACTTGTGCTGAGCATCCTGTTGAAGTCATTCCAGTTCTGGCAAAAGCTGAGTCACAAAATCCTGCCCTGTCCAAACTTTGCTTTCTCAGTCCCTGTGTGCAGCAAATCCCTTCCCCAGGCTGGGACAGTGACTTTAGGGCATGGGAGAGAAGATTTTCTGTCATTTCTTGAGCCCAGGGTTGCTCTCTGTGCTGAGAGCGGTGGGGTGGGTTGGGTTCACTGCCAGCTCTTAGAGCAGGGAATGTGGGGTCTTACTGCTCTGCTTGGGATGAGGGGATGCTCCTGGAGCAGCCCTTGGGTTAAGGCCCTGATTCCCTTGGGGGGCTCCTCCTGAGCCCTTGGTGCCCACTGAGAGCACACCACACTTGGGATAAAATTCTGGAATGGTTTGGGTGGAAAGGACCCCAAATCCCCCCCAGTGCCACCCCTGCCATGGCAGGGACACCTCCCACTGTCCCAGGTGCTCCCAGCCCCAGTGTCCAGCCTGGCCTTGGGCACTGCCAGGGATCCAGGGGCAGCCCAGTTTTGTGCTGGGCTTTGGGAAATTGCGGCACCCAGGAACGGGCAGTGGGGTTCAATAAAGCTCTGCTGGGTGAGAGGCTGGTGTGAAAGGAGCAGAGCTATGAGTTCATACAGGGGCAATCATTCAGGGCACTGCCACAAACACAGTACCAGAGTGGAAAGGAATCACTGTTTCCTTGGGTTTATGCTGAAAGTAGAAAATATCTGGTTTTACCATCACTACATCCTCAGCAATTCAGGTGTAGCAAAGTCGGAGCCTGAAGGGAAAGACAGATGGCAGAAGTTCTGTGGAATTTGTGGCCTTCAGCTCAAGGACATGGATGGGATATTGGGAATTGGGAATTGTTCCCTGGCAGGGTGGGCAGCCCTGGCACAGGTGCCCAGAGCAGCTGGGGCTGCCCCTGGATCCCTGGCAGTGCCCAAGGCCAGGCTGGACACTGGGGCTGGGAGCCCCTGGGACAGTGGGAGGTGTCCCTGCCATGGCAGGGCTGGGATGAGATGAGCTTTGAGGTCCCTTCCAGCCCAAACCAGGCTGGAATTGTAGGAATTTCAGACTCACTGGGCCCAAGAAGAGGATCTGTGTGTGGATCCCCTCACCCTGTGGTTGGGACTGACTCAAACACAAAACTTGGTTTCCTTCTAGAGTAACAGTGGCAGGTAAAGGGAGCTCCGTGGCTTTTCAGGTTCTGAAGAGCAGATGATTCAACAGCAGGATGAATAAATAATGAAGGAAAGTGAGATTATAAATTGCACTTCCTCATTTGAAAGGCCTCGTCTCCCAATCCATCATTATAAATGCGCTACAAACTTCGGGTCATTTACAAAATAATAGAACGCTTTAAGATTACCCTTAGCTTTATGTAAATGTAATTTTAATATTCTATCTTCATTAATTATCTAATCTTGGGAGCAAATAAACTCCTGACACAATTCTGTAGCTATTTTGCCAGCAGGATTTCCTTTGAAGTCGGCAGCAGTTGTAAGAGGAAGTGGATGACAGGACTGAGCCTCACCAGCCCTTTTGGAAGAAAAGGAACTTAAACAGTAGCTGAAAATCCAGACTTCCTATGGGCACAGAGCTATTCCTGCACTGCCACACGTTCATTAGTGCCAGAAAAGTGGCACTTTATTCCCGCTGCTCCTGTTCCAGAAGCGAGGAAGGGGTTTGCTCCCACCTCCTCCCAGTCCTGCTCTCCTCCCTTGGCTCCCAGCGCAGAGCCTGGCCCTGAATGAAGACCCAGCGGGGCTCGGGAGCTGCAGCTGGACCTGGTGTGTCTCTGTAGCTCTGTTTTCTCTCTAAAGCAGCTTTGCACCTCATCATTTTGGCAGGTGGGGCTGGGTAAGCTCTGCGGAGCAGCGTGAGCATCACCAACGATGTCACAGAATCCCAGAGTGGTTTCACTGCAAAAGGACCTCAAATCCCACCCAGTGCCCCCCCTGCCATGGCAGGGACAGCTCCCACTGTCCCAGGCTGTCCAAGCCCTGTCCCTCCAGGCACTGGGTGCCAGCCTGGGCCCAGGGAAGCCTGTGCAGCCCCGCACTCGTACCCATCTCAGTGTCCCATCCCTGTGGTAATGCAGCCTGGATGTTTTCCACCTTAGTCTGAGTTTCACCCAGCTCTATGCATATAAATGCTCATATTAAAAGGAATTAATTAATAACTTACATTTAGTTTCTTCAGAGCAGCAAGAACAAAATCAGTGCATGGCATAGGAGAGTGCTGGGTTCAGAATCCCCACCCGGCCCAGGCAGCAGCAGGGCTGGTACTGCTCCCCTCAGATCTCCTCAGCTGAGACACAAAATGCAGGTGTGAGCAGCCCCAGAGCTGCTCATTCCACCCCCAGCTGCTCTGTGCAAGGGAGGCATGGATATTTCAGGCTATCGCTGTCGTCAATAATGCCATCCATGCCTGTCGATTATTTCAGTAATTACCTCTCCTAAAAACACTGCTGAGCATGATTACAAACGTGGCTTTCTTTTGATTGTCTGTTTTCCTGGCCAGTAGCAGATGCCTGAAATCCTTGACTTTGTTTAACAATATAGATAAAATGTTTGCTGTGCTTTCCCAACGCCTGGAGCTGACTCCAGGAGTATAAAATGAATAACACAACCCTGATAAACTCACCTGCAAACTGCTCAAAGTTCTCAAATTAAACCTATTTGCATATAAAAAACTCATCAAAAGAACATTGAGAGCCAGATTCTGTTCTTTTGAAGGTCTGGGGCTGCACTTGCTCGTCCCTGTGGCCAGGGGAGGGGGCAGGACCCAGGGCTGGGCAGAGCTGCCCACCCCAGATCCCCACTCCTGCTGGGAAGGTGTGTGACACCAGTAAGGAAATGACATTGTTTAAGGAACACACCCGAGTGACCACCCAGCTGGCCCAGGGCTGGGTGAGGGGACACCCAGAGTGTCCTGGAACGGTGTCCAGGGAGTCACTGTGCCCTGAACCCCCCAGGACTGCAGGGCTGCAGGGACCTGGGCATGGGCTGCGTTCCCAGGCTGGTTCCAGGTTGGTTCCAGGCTGGTTCCCATTCTGGTTCCAGGCTGGTTCCAGGCTGGTTCCCATTCTGGTTCCAGGCTGGTTCCAGACTGGTTCCCATTCTGGTTCCAGGATGGTTCTCATTCTGGTTCCAGGCTGGTTCCAGGCTGGTTCCCATTCTGGTTCCAGGCTGGTTGCAGGATGGTTCTCATTCTGGTTCCAGGCTGGTTCTCATTCTGGTTCTCATTCTGGTTCTCATTCTGGTTCCCATTCTGGTTCCTATGCTCGTTCCAGGCTGGTTCCTGGCTGGTTCCAGGCTGGTTCCAGGCTGGTTCCAGGGCTCGTTCCAGGCTAGTTCCAGGCTGGTTTCTGGGCTTATTCCAGAGTGTTTCCCCGCTGGTTCCCAGGCTGGTTCCAGGCTGATTCCTGGCTGATTCCAGGCTGGTTCCTGGGCTCATTCCAGGCTGGTTCCTGGCTGATTCCTGGCTGGTTCCTGGGCTGCTTCCAGGCTAGTTTCTGGGCTTATTCCAGGGTGTTTCCCAGCTGGTTCCCAGGCTGGTTCCAGGCTGGTTCCCAGCCGGTGCTCCACAGGCAGTAACTCATCACTGCCACCACAGGAAGGAGCTCCAGCACTGCTTGTGGAGCATCACTCAGCCCTGCAGCTGCCTGCCCGCGCTGCTCCGTGTGCTCCATCCTCTCTTGGTGCCTTCAGATCCAGCTCTGCTATTCCCGGGTTCTGTCCTGCCCCAGTGTGCCCCTGCACCCCACACCCAGTGCCAGCAGCTCTCCCCACAGCTCAGGCACACACAACGATCCCTTTCCAGCCCCAGAACCAAGGACAGCGCTGCAGCTTCAGCCCCAAGAGTGCCAAGAGCAGGGGATGCAGGAGAGCAGCCTGGGAGGGTGGGACTGCATCCCTGCAGCTGGGATTGGACCCTGAACCCAGCCTGGAAATGGAGCAGAACTGATCCAAGTGTGAGATTGGGCTGGAGCCACAGCCAGGTTCTGACACTGCCCAAGGTGTGTCCTGTGAGCCTTGGGATCAATCCCTGCTTTATCCTTGAACCCTGCCCAGCCCTGCCCCGGGGAGCTCTCAGCATCACTGCCCCAGCTGTGTCCTGGGAGGCCTCTGAATAAATCTATTGACAGCTGGCCTGCAAGCAAAGCCGAGTTAATAGAAGAAATAACAAGAGTTAATTGAAGAAATAACAAGAGTTAATAGAAGAAATAATAATTGATGATTTTTGAGTGTATCCATAGCAAGGAAGAAGACAAGGCTGTCAGCATGGGAACAGATTAGAAAAGATACATGAAAATTTTTGTAAGGTAGGCTACGTGCATAAGTAGATGTGTACATGTGCCTTATTAAATTTCTGTAAAACTTTTGCCAATTATATTGATGCTAATTGCTTTGCACCAGTGAATATAATAAGTTATTGTGATGTGGTTAATGACTCAAGATCACACTTTGTTAAGAGTGTATAATCTGGAGAACACACAGAATAAAAACCTTTTCTTCTTAGACCCTGATCACGTGTGTGTATGTCACATCTGACCTAACAGTGACACAAATCCCTGCTTTATCCTTTGCCTCTGCCCCAGGGAGCTCTCAGCATCACTGCCCCAGGTGTGTCCTGGGAGGGAATGATTTCCTTGGATAAAGCAGGGATTTTACCTCTTTACCTCTGCCCAGCCCTGCCCCTGGGAGCTCTCAGGCATCACCTTCTCCTGAGCATCCCCTCCCCACAGTGCTGAGGTCCTGCAGGGAGCTGGGCTCCCTCCTGTCCCCAAGAGAGGGGATGGACAGGATTGGACAGGATGGACGGGATGGACAGGATTGGACAGGATGGATGGGATGGACAGGATGGATGGGATGGACAGGATGGGATGGACAGGATGGACAGGATGGGATGGACAGGATGGACAGGATTGGACAGGTTGGATGGGATGGACAGGATGGACAGGATGGATGGGATGGACAGGATTGGACAGGATTGGACAGGATTGGACGGGATGGACAGGATTGGACAGGATTGGACAGGATTGGACGGGATGGACAGGATTGGACAGGATTGGACAGGATTGGACAGGATTGGACGGGATGGACAGGATTGGACAGGATTGGACAGGATTGGACAGGATGGACGGGATGGACGGGATGGACGGGATGGACAGGATTGGACGGGATGGATGGGATGGACAGGATTGGACAGGATGGATGGGATGGATGGGATGGACAGGATTGGACGGGATGGACAGGATTGGACAGGATTGGGCAGGATTGGACAGGATGGATGGGATGGACAGGATTGGACGGGATGGATGGGATGGACAGGATTGGACAGGATGGATGGGATGGATGGGATGGACAGGATGGACAGGATTGGACAGGATGGACAGAATGGACAGGATGGACGGGATGGATGGGATGGACAGGATTGGACAGGATTGGACGGGATGGATGGGATGGACAGGATGCAGCTCAGGGCCTGCTCCAAGCCTCCCTCCTAGGCTGCCTGCGGGTGCCCCAGCGTGTCTCACTGCAGGATTTGCAATTCTGAGCCAGCCTGAAGAAGACATAAAGTTCTGTTTTATCTGCAAGGAGAGCTCCCAGCGTAACCTTTGCAGCAAGAGCAGATTGGCTCAGGTATTGATTGACCCTTCAGAAGGCTGGGGGTGCTCCTGGCTCAGCTCCATCCTCACCTGGGGTGTGCCAGGTGCATGAACTCTGATTCACAGGATCTCCAGGCTGGCAGAGCCCTCCAGGATCATCGAGTCCAGTGAATGGAAAACGTGGTGCTTCGTAGGAGTGATCTGAGGGTGCAAAAGAACCACCACGGTACGAGGGCGTTTGCAGTGATAATCAAAACAAATGCACCTGTATTGAATGACCACAGCAAAATGTGATAGAGGGATTAAGGGAGAGGAAAAGACAGAGAAAGAGAGAGAAGAGAGAGAGAGAGGGGGATATGGCTACCAACGTAGACATGAAGTCCTTTGGTCCAGTCCAGTCGAGGATCTGCCTGTTACACTGGGGAGATCTCAAAATCTCTCGCTAAATCAGAGGTTTTTATTATTGAAAATTGTGAGGGGGGTAAACAGATACAATAGGGAATAGATGTAAAAGGTAGTCCATTCTCTCAGCAGTAAACCAGAGCCATTGTGTTCTTGGTCCAGCGGTCACAACCTGCAGGCAAACATCTCGCTTTGGTCAGCTTTGGTCCCCCACACACCTGCCCCGGGCTGGGGGGTTCAGTCCCAGTCCTTGGGAGGAGCAGAGGGGCCTTTTCACTTCAAAAATGGGGGTTCCATGTCTCAGTCCTTGATGGAGAGGCTCCTCACATCTCAGTCTGTCTGTCATGGTGGTTGTAAAACAGGTGAGGGTCTGCTGTGGGGGGACCACCAGAACTCAGGAGAAGCCCAGCCAGGCTGAGAGGTGGGACAGCATCCAAAGCCATTGTTGCAAAAAGGGCACGGTGCCCCTTCTTCTTCTCAGTGCAGCAGACAGCAAACACACCTGTGAAAACAATAACTTAACACTGTGCTCTCAGGTCTCAGGGCCTTTGGTGTGTGTGACTTTCTCCTTCAGAGCCAGAGATTCCAGACAGGGGGGGTCTTCTCTTCAGTGGTCCCCCAATGACAATCGTGAGGCAGATGAGGGAAAATTTGGGCAGACTCTCACACAGCCCCAACACCTCAACTAAACCCTGGCCCCCAGTGCCACATCCAGGCTTTGTTAAACAAACTCTATCACCCTTTGAGAGGATGTCCAGGCTGGCACAGGGATCCTCTGTGCCCTAAACTGCTCCTGGTGCTACCCCAGCCCAGCCCAGGGTGGCACAGCCAGCTCAGGAGTTAGCTTTGCCCTTGTTCTAAAGGCTCTGTCCCTGGTTCTGCTGGGCCCAGGTCTGTCAGGGCCCTTTTACAGAATCCCACAATCTCCAGGTTGGAAGAGACCTCCAGGATCATCGAGTCCAGCCCAGCCCCAAGCCCTCAACTCAACCCTGGCACCCAGTGTTAAACACACCCAGGGATGGGGACCCCACCACCTCCCTGGGCAGCCATTCCAGAATTCCCTGAACCCACAGGAGAGGGAGCAGGGCACCTGCTGGAGCAGCAGCAGCTGGGCTGGAATCCCACAGTCACAGGAACCAGCTCCATGGAATCGGCTCCATGAGCTCCGGAGACCCAACGGCCCCAGCAGTGACTCAGCTCCTGCTCCCTGTGCTTATTCTCCACAGAATATCCATGGATGGGAACATCCACGGAGCCCAGCCCAGTGGGCAGGGGCCCAAAACCCACTCCAGCCCATGCTGGCACCAGCTTGGCCAGAAGCACTTCTCAGAAGTAGAAGGGGATAAAAGAGATTGAATTAAATTAATCCAAAATTAACAATTTCTGGGCGCTCCTAGGTGACCTCCCATGCTTCCCCTCCCTGTTGCCCACGGTTCCACTGAATCCCAGACGGGTTTGGGCTGGAAGGGACCTTAAATCCCACCCAGAGCCACCCCTGCCATGCCCAGGGCACCTTCCCCTGTCCCAGGTGCTCCCAGGCCTGTCTCAGCTGGATTTGGACGCTGTCTTTGCCCACAGGTGTGAGAGGGTGAGATCTGCTGATCTAAAAGCAGAAGGTCAGGGGAGGTCCTGGGGGGCTCCTGGGGCTGCCAGGTGGCTCAGGGACCCCCATCCCTTCCCAAATCCCCCGCCCTGGGCACACCTGAGTGCTGCCAAAGGCTGCCCCAGCCTCCTGCTCTGCTGTCAAATCTGTCCGAGCATCTTTTCTCATGTCTGTGTCGAAGAAAAAGTGTTATCTCCAGGAAAAAGTGTCCCTGGCTGCCTTCCAGTCACCTCCTGCCTGACAGCAGGAGTTACAGAACACAGGCAACAGAAAAAGAATAAAAATACAGCAGATAAGTGGGCTTTGTCAAAAATTAAATTAAATTAAATTAAATTGAAGTATGTTCACAAAATACACAAGTGGTAACCACATGGTCTTTGGCCCTAATGTGTTGCAAAGAGAATTTTTGGTCCCAGGACACCCCCAAAGGGGACAGGCCTTTATTTTGGCAACTCAAAATGCCCAAATGCAAAGCAAATTTAAAACCCAATTACTTAAACCAACGTTTCTCGCTCTTTTTTTTTTTTTTTTCGATTTAAATCATGATTAAAAGCAGCTCCTTGGCTGATTTCAGTCAAACCACCCAGTCTCTCTCTGCTGATCTCAAGCTGTTAAATAAGAAACAGAAAATCATCAATAACCCATCTGTGTCCCAGCTGAGGAGCAGCCCCACGGGGGCAGGAGCTCCCTGGCTCTCCTGTGGCAACCCCTGGGTTCTGAGGGATGCCACGAGCCCAGAGGAGCACCCAAAAGGAGTTTGTCCGCCCAGGTGTGTGCCAGGAGCCAGAAGGGAGGGCAGGGTGCTGAGCAGGTGCTTCCACTCCCTAAAAAGAGCCCAAATCACCCTTGAGAGGCACAGACAGCATTTCCATCGCACAAAAATTGAGGGTGGGTGTAGGGGAGAGTAGGGTTAGGAGTAGTATTGCATTCAGTGATGGGATTTTGGTCCATGCAGTTGTTAGGGTCGATAGCTTTAGGACTTTGATTGTGTTTAGGGTGAGGAAAACGGTTGCAGTTATTAGAGTGTATAGGCAGAAGTTGAGGAGGGTGAGTTTGGGGTTGTAGATGATCATGATTGCTATTCAGCCTAGGTGGGAGATGGAAGAAAAAGCTGGGATTTTTCGAATTTGTGTTTGGTTGAGTCCCATTCATCCTCCCAGGGCTGCTGAGAGCACAGCCAGGATAGGAGTGCAGGGTTGTCACAGGCATCTTTTATGGAAAATCCTTTCCTTAGGATTTTTCCTCCTGAGAAGCTGAGAGGCCTCAGGAACAAAATGTACCCAATGGTTATCTGCTGCTGTGGGATGCAACAGGTGCAGCTGGGATTGGGCTCATGGGGTTGTTTCTAATTCATGGCCAATCACAGCCCAGCTGGCTCGGACTCTCTGTCCCAGACACAAACCTTTGTTATCATTTTTTCTTTCTCTATTCTTAGCCAGCCTTCTGATGAAATCCTTTCTTCTATTCCTTTAGAATAGTTTTAATACAATATATATCATAAAATAATAAATCAGCCTTGTGAAACATGGAGTCAGATCCTGGTCTCTCCCCTCATCCTGGGACCCCTGTGAACACGGTCACACAGGGTTTCACAAAATTTCACCAAAATTTCTGAGGGTGCCGCCCCTGCTTTGGGAAAACCCACCCGGGCTGGGGACCCTGCACCTGCAGCCCATGGCAACCCGCAGGTCAGGCAGTGACTTGGGGAAAATCCCTCTGAGATCCCAGAGCCCAGGCATTCCCAGCAGGGCCAGGATGATGAAAGGAGCAGGGGAGGGCTTGCCAGGCAGAGGAGGAAGAGCAGGGGAGCCCAGGGAGCCCGGGGGTGCCGGGGCTGCCTCGGAGCCGTTCCCCACGGTTGGGGAATTCCCTCCCGGCTGCAGCTCCCTGCTTGTCTAATTGTCCTTGATGGATTTGCCGTCCCCCAGGAGCGCCAGCCAGACCTCGCAGCTCCAGATGTCTGAATATTATGCAGGAAGCTGGTAAACAAATTCCTCCTATTTTTCCTGCTAGCAATTAGGAACGTAGGAAGAACACATTGCTGAGCAGGCGAGGGATGCACGGCAGATATTTCATATGCATTTATAGCCACTTAACGCCTCTGGAAGGGTGATAAACACCGGCTATTGTAAATCTGTTTGATCGCCCCTTGTTGCTACAAAATCCGGGAAAAAAAATTCAAAATAAGGGGGGGAAAAAACAAAACAACCAAATGTTGAAATAAGGGTTAAAATTGCGATAAATTAGTGATGACAACTCCTTTCATATTAACTATCGAGCACTCAGGTAACAGAGCAGCTCTGGCACTTCCCTCCCCAGCAGCTTTTTTAGGTGGTTTCAACTTTTTGCCCCAATTTCAGCTGGGCAGCAGGTCCCTGCCTGCCTCCTGTGCTTCCCCTCTCCGTTAATTTCCCTGCCTGCTCCAGCAATCCTGCCCTAGGAGGGATGGCTTAGGTGGCTTCAGGAGTCTTTGCCAGCATTAATTGTTATGATTTTAGAGCCCCACGGGGTGCAGACTTCGAAAAGGAGAATTTGTTCAAAAGATTGGGAGGGAAATTAAAAAATCCAGCGCCACGGCCGTGCAAAACCAGCCCAGGGACAGAGCTGGGAAACCTGGACAGGGAATTGCAGAGCTGGGAAACCTGGACAGGGTTTCAGCTCCCAGGGGGAATGGACAGAGCTGGGAAAGCTGGACAGGGAATTACAGGGCTGGGAAAGCTGGACAGGGAATTACAGAGCTGGGAAACCTGGACAGGGAATTACAAAGCTGGAAAACCTGGATAGGGAATTGCAGTCTCCAGCTCATAGGAAGGATGGACAGAGCTGGGAAAGCTGGACAGGAATTACAGAACTGGGAAACCTGGAGAGGAAATTGCAGAGCTCCAGCTCATAGGAAGGACGGACAGAGCTGGGAAACCTGGACAGGGATTACAGAGCTGGGAAACCTGGAGAGGGAATTACAGAGCTGGGAAACTTGGATAGGGAATTGCAGCCTCCAGCTCACAGGGAGAATGGACAGAGCTGGGAAACCTGGAGAGGGAATTGCAGGGCCCCAGCTCACAGGGAAAATGGACAGAGCTGGGAAAGCTGGACAGGGATTACAGAGCTGGGAAACCTGAGGAGAGAATTGCAGTTTCCAGTTCACAGGGACAATGGTCAGAGTTGGGAAAGCTGGACAGGGAATTGGAGAGCTCCAGCTCAAAGGGAAACTGGACAGAGCTGGGAAACCTGGACTGGAATTACAGAACTGGGAAAGCTGGAGAGGGAATTGCAGGGCTCCAGCTCACAGGGAAAATTGATAAAGCTGGGAAACCTGGGCAGGAATTACAGAACTGGGAAACCTGGACAGGGAATTACAGAGCTGGGAAACCTGGACAGGGATTGCAGAGCTGGGAAACCTGGACAGGGAATTGCAGGGGTCCAGCTCATAGGGAAAACGGACAGAGCTGGGAAAGCAGGACAGGGAATTACAGAGCTGGGAAACCTGGACAAGGAATTACAGAACTGGGAAACCTGGATAGGGAATTGCAATCTCCAGCTCATAGGAAGGATGGACAGAGCTGGGAAAGCTGGAGAGGGAATTACAGGGCTCCAGCTCACAGGAGGAATAGACAGAGATGGGAAACCTGGAGAGGGAATTGCAGTTTCCAGTTCACAGGGGCAATGGTCAGAGCTGGGAAAGCTGGACAGGGAATTGCAGTCTCCAGCTCAAAGGGAAACTGGACAGAGCTGGGAAAGCAGGACAGGGATTACAGAGCTGGGAAAGCTGGACAGGGAATTGCAGTCTCCAGCTCATAGGAAGGATGGACAGAGCTGGGGAAGCTGGACAGGGAATTACAGGGCTCCAGCTCACAGGGAAAATGGATAAAGCTGGGAAAGCTGGAGAGGGAATTGCAGAGCTGGGAAAGCTGGAGAGGGAATTGCAGGGCTCCATCTCACAGGGTGAGTGAGGGGATGGTGCTCCTGGAAAGCACGAGGCACACAGCCACATGCTGGAATTCCACAAGCTGCAGAAATTTGGGAGCAATCAGATACATTTTGTGGTAAAAAGGAGCTTTATCCAGCCCAGCTGCTCTGAAGTTATCAGTGCCATGGTGTTTTCTGGGAGAATTAAGGTTGTCTCTGTTTCAAACCAAGAACTGAGCTGAGATCTCTTTTCGTGGCTAAAAAGCCCCAATAACAGCAGTGCCAGGGTGGGTTTCCCATCCTTTTAGGCTGGATTTTGGTCTGAGGACAGATAAATGGCTCTGAAGTAGAGGGAAAACCTACAAGGAGATGGAGGCAGCTCCTCCTTTGCAGCTTCAGGGTGTTCAGTGCTCACCAGGCCCTGTCTGAGGGTCCCAAGGCTCTGTCTGAGCATCCCCAGAGCCACCAGAGCCCCTGGCCCTGTCCCTGCTGTCCCAGCCCACCAGGGAGCCCTGGCCACCCCCTTTGCAGTGCCCCTGAGCTGCTGCCCAGCCCCAGGGGCACCTGAGCAGGTGGGACCCCCACGCCCACCTGGCCCAGCACCCCAAAAGTGCCAGGGCCCCCCATGCCAGGGGCTGTGGAGGGGCTGCAGGGCCCTGCTGGCCATGGTGCCATCACCATCATCACCTCGGGGCATCTGATCTCTCACTGAATCATGATGTGCCCTGGTTTTGCACATCTTTATTCTCAAAACTAAAGAAATTCCCCTTTCTGACACTTCTGGGCACTGCCCTGCCCAAGCAAGGGTGCCAAGAGGCAAAGCTGCTGCAGCACCAGCTCCTGGCCCCTCTGTGAGGGTTTAGCCATCCTTTACCCACCCTTTACCCACCCTTTACCCACCCTTTACCATCCTTTACCCACCCTTTACCCACCCTTTATCCATTCTTTACCCATCCTTTACCCACCCTTTACCACCCTTTATCCACCCTTTATCCACCCTTTACCCACCCTTTACCCATCCTTTACCCACCCTTTATCCATCCTTTACCCACCCTTTATCCACCCTTTATCCACCCTTTATCCACCCTTTATCCACCCTTTATCCACCCTTTACCCACCCTTTACCCACCCTTTACCACCCTTTATCCACTCTTTACCCACCCTTTACCCACCCTTTACCCATCCTTTATCCACCCTTTATCCACCCTTTACCCATCCTTTACCCACCCTTTACCCACCCTTTACCCATCCTTTACCCACCCTTTACCCACCCTTTACCCATCCTTTACCCATCCTTTACCCACCCTTTATCCACCCTTTACCCACCCTTTACCCACCCTTTACCCACCCTTTACCACCCTTTACCCATCCTTTATCCACCCTTTATCCACCCTTTACCCACCCTTTACCCACCCTTTACCCATCCTTTACCCACCCTTTACCCACCCTTTACCCATCCTTTACCCACCCTTTACCCATCCTTTACCCACCCTTTACCCACCCTTTACCCACCCTTTACCCACCCTTTACCCACCCTTTACCCATCCTTTATCCACCCTTTATCCACCCTTTACCCATCCTTTACCCACCCTTTACCCACCCTTTACCCATCCTTTACCCACCCTTTACCCACCCTTTACCCATCCTTTACCCATCCTTTATCCACCCTTTATCCACCCTTTACCCATCCTTTACCCACCCTTTACCCATCCTTTACCCACCCTTTACCCACCCTTTACCCACCCTTTACCCACCCTTTACCACCCTTTATCCACTCTTTACCCACCCTTTACCCACCCTTTATCCACCCTTTACCCACCCTTTATCCACCCTTTACCCACCCTTTATCCACCCTTTACCCACCCTTTATCCACCCTTTACCAGCCTTTACCCATCCTTTACCCATCCTTTATCCACCCTTTACCCATCCTTTACCCATCCTTTATCTACCCTTTACCCACCCTTTACCCATCCTTTACCCATCCTTTATCCACCCTTTACCCACCCTTTATCCACCCTTTACCCACCCTTTACCCACCCTTTATCCATTCTTTACCCATCCTTTATCCACCCTTTACCCATCCTTTACCCATCCTTTAAGGCTGTCCCAAGCCCTGGACAGTGTTAAGGACAGCCAGGGCTCCCAGCCACAGCCCAAAGGCAAGTACTGCACTTTGCAAAGCATCATTTTCACCCCGTTTTACATTTTTTCCCCCCAAACAAAGGTGCTGGTGAGGCCCGAGCTGGCCCAGAGCGTTCTGGCCTGGCTGTGTTTGTTTTGGAGCCGGGCAGGAAGGCTTTGGTGCCACCTCTGCTTAGGGAAAGGCTGCAGGAAACCCGAGCCTGGCCTTTTCAAGCCTTCTCAAATGAAGGTTCAGAGTAGCCCTGGGAGCAGAGCAGCTGAGCTGCTCCTGTCAGACCAGAGCTGGGAGAGCAGCACGAGGATGGAGCCACGGAGCCCAATGATGTCTCCATCCCACAGCACCCCCAGTGCCCCAAACCCCGGCTCCGCAAAGGGTGTTTAAAGATCCCTTCCCATTCCTGTTTATTTCTGCAGCAGAAATAACCTGCAGCCCTGCAAAGTAAGTGCCCATTTGCTGCTTGCCTCCCTCTGCTCTGGCTCAGGTGTGTGTGGAGCACAGACCTGTTGGAGGACTCAGCTCTCTCCTGCTCCTCGCCGCGATGAAGGAATTAAATACAAAATCTTCTGTAGGAAGCAATTGTAAAGTGTGGAAGTTTCTAGTCAGGCAAATAAATTGGATTTAAGTATATTACAGTCATAATCTTTTTCTGCCTCTCTCCAGACAGCCTTTGTACATGGAGAAATGAGAATGTATTCTCAGACAAATCTCGACCTGAGGGAGAAGGCTGCGGGAATCTGGATTTTCAATAACATAAGACAATAAAGCTCAGACTCCTAACCTGCCGCAATATGGTAAAAGTATAAAGAGCTTAGCAACTAATAAAAGAAAAGGGTCTTCCAACTCATATTTGAAGATCTAGACCCCCAAAAGGACACTTCATAAAGATCATAATGGGTTAGTCAGTATCTAACAGATACCATGTACCTTGTTGACCAATTGTCTGACAGTTGTCTTCTGCAGGCCTGGATATTAATAAGCCTCGTGTTGATTTCCTTGGGGTATTTTTTCTTCGTAATTGTACATCTCCTTGTTGTGACACTGCAGCCTGCTATGTATTTATTTAATGCCATTCCTACAGAAAAAAAAATTAAAAAATAAAAAATATCAGGGTAAGTGTGGCATTGTTTCCCTCAGATGAAATGCACACACTGCAAATTTCCTCCCCCTCTGAGGCAGCACAATCAAAGCCAGGCAGAGGGAGAGCTCCTGGACTTGGGGCAAAGAGGAAATCCAGATGTGTTTTCCCCTCAGGTGTGAATGTGTCTTACTCCCTGCATTACACAGGGAATACAAGGGGATTCAATTATCACCGCATTTTGATTTCCAATAATAACAAAAACTCCTTCTAGAAGGGGTTCCATTAAATAATGTTTTGACAGATAATGCTGGTGCAAAGTAGCTGTCAGTCAGGCAGCGAGATCAAGGGGAAGCAGATGCACGAGGCAGATCACAGGGAGGCTTAGGGAGTGAAAACGGAGCCTGCGAAAACTCCTCTCACTAACAAAACAAAGCACAACAAAACAAAACAAAAAACAAAACACAACAAAACACAACAAAACAAAACAAAAAACAAAACAAAACACAACAAAACAAAACAAAACAAAATAAAATAAAACAAAAAACAAAACACAACACAACACAACAAAACAAAGCAAAACAACAAAGGCTGCCCGGGGCCCCATCCTGCTCTCAGTGCCCGGGCAGCTCCGGAGTGCAAGGAAAATGTCCTGGAGCTGCCTGGAGAGAGGGGCTGCAGCTGTGCCAGCCCAGCTACAGGGGGAGAGGGCACCTGAGCCCAGTGCTGGTTGCTGAGGGTACCTGTGCCCAGGTACAGGGTGCTGAGAGCACCTGTGCCCAGGTACAGGGTGTTGGGGGACACCTGTGCCCAGTGCAGGGTGCTGAGGTGCCCAGTGCAGGGTGCTGAGGGTACCTGTGTCCAGGTACAGGGTGTTGGGGGACACCTGTGCCCAGTGCAGGGTGCTGAGGACACCTGTGCCCAGGTACAGGGTGTTGGGGGACACCTGTGCCCAGGTACAGGGTGTTGGGGGACACCTGTGCCCAGTGCAGGGTGCTGAGGGCACCTGTGCCAGCCCAGGTAGGAGTAGGTAGGTGCCACAGCGGGGCACAGGAGGGAGCAGAGCTGTACTCCAGGCTCCCTGCAGGGTGCTGGCCAAGCCTCCTTGTGCCCTGCTCCAGCCCCAGCCCAGCTGATGGCCAGGACATCTCTGAGAACCCCAGATTTCCCCAAAAGCTGCTTTTCTTTGCCTCTGAAACCAGGCTCAGCCCCTTTTTGCTGCATGGCCCCTCTCCCGTGGCTTGGAGAATCCCTGGAGCTAAAGGGGAGCTCCATCCCACCGTCCCAGCATGGAACCCACTCTGGGCTGGCTGGGAGGGACCCCAAACCCCCCCAGTGCCCCCTGCCCCCAGCCCAATGTCCAGCCTGGCCTGGAACTTCACTCACCTTCCCCACCCTCACCTCAAAGTCTATCCTGTGATTACGATTTTTCCTTTTGCCCCCAGTGCTGCACAAAACCCCACACAAATGCTTTGTCACGTCCCCCTTGCAGCACTAACTCACCCTGGCCATGCTGGTCCCAGCCTCCAGCCCCCACAGGACCTTTGGGGTCACTCCTGGTGCTGCTGCCCTACAGGAATTCCTTTGGATTCCTGGTGCTGCTGCCCTACAGGAATTCCTTTGGATTCCTGGTGCTGCTGCCCTACAGGAATTCCTTTGGATTCCTGGTGCTGCTGCCCCTCTCCTGAGGCTCCCCATGTCCTGCCCCCAGTGTGGGATTTGAGGGATAAATGGAACAGCACCGTGGAGGCACAGCCTGAGCTGGAAAAGGCACAGGAGAGCACTAAGGAGAATATTAAAATTATGAATATTTTGATTTATGGCAGCATCCAAAGCCAGAGCGAGTGTCATGTGAGCCTGATGCAGATGGGGCTGCTCCAATCCTGATCCTGGCACAGCCCGGGATAACACAAATTGTGGGAAATAAGAGAAATAAGAGATGTGTTTCAAGGCATTTGCTGAGGGGCCAGATTAAATTACAATTAATTACAGTCTTTAAAATCTCCAAACTTTCCATGCAAGTCCTGAATGAGCTCGTTGAAAACTTTTAAATATAAACTATATTTGAAAGGCATTCATCTTTTAAAAAATATATTTTATTTTGTCCATTGCTGAACTTCTCCTGGAAACCGAGCCCAAAGCTTAATATGGGATTAAGAGAGAAAATAGCCAGGCAGAAGATTCAGTGCTCTTCTCTCTGGAATTTCATGGGTCAGACATGGCAAATTCCAGCTCCCTCTCCCAAAACAACCCCTCCATCCCACCAGGGTTAAGAGATGCCTTAACCTGCTCTAGAGGAAATCTTCAATTAAAGTGTTTTTACTGAAATTTCTCCATCTAGGTAAAATTTGATGTGGGGAGGGAAAACCAAACAAAGCAGTAAAAGTTTTTCTAAGGAAGAAATGAAGTGAGGAAGGGATCTGATCCACCAGCTCCATATTCCTCCAGCACCTTCCTCACCAGTGATGTGGGTAAAAATACCAATATTTATGGGAGATAAATATCGGTATTTATCGGTATTGGAGATAAGTATTGGTATTTATCAGTATTGGAAATAAATATTGGTATTAGAGATAAAAATTGGTATTTATTGGTATTGAAGATAAATATTGGTATTTATCAGTATTGGAGGTAAATATTGGTATTTATCAGTATTGGAGGTAAATATTGGTATTTATTGGTATTGGAGATAAATATTGGTATTGGAGATAAATATTGGTATTTATTGGTATTGCAGATAAATATTGGTATTGGAGATAAATATTGATATTTATTGGTATTGGAGATAAATATTGGTATTTATCGATATTGGAGATAAATATTGGTATTTATAGGTATTGGAGGTAAATATTGGTATTTATTGGTATTGAAGATAAATATTGGTATTTATCAGTATTGGAAATATTGGTATTGGAGATAAATATTGGTATTTATCAGTATTGGAGATAAGTATTAGTATTTATTGGTGTTGGAGATAAATATTGGTATTTATCGGTATTGGAGATAAATATTGGTATTTATTGGTATTGAAGATAAACATTGGTATTTATCGGTATTGGAGATAAATATTGGTATTTATTGGTATTGGAGATATGTATTGGTATTTATTGGTATTGGAGATAAATATTGGTATTTATTGGTATTGAAGATAAGTATTGATATTTATTGGTATTGGAGATAAATATTGGTATTTATTGGTATTGAAGATAAGTATTGGTATTTATCGGTATTGGAGATAAATATTGGTATTTATTGGTATTGAAGATAAATATTGGTATTTATCGGTATTGGAGATTTATCGGTATGGGAGATAAGTATTGGTATTTATAAATTCGGGGGGGTTAGTTTGAGGTGCTGTACTCATGGGAGAGTGCTGCAAATAATGGGACAAGGCAAAGGAATAATCCAGCTGGAGAATCCTGACAAAACTGCTCCGGGACTGTGCGAGAGCCTCAAGGAAAATGGGAAATGCTTCTTTTAAATGGATTACTAACACACATTGAACAAAGCTCAAGGCGTTGCCAGTGCTCCGGGAAGGGTCAATGGAGCCGCGGTTTAGGATATCTGATATTAGGAATTTGTTCCTTTAGGCAGCCGGGATTGGTGGCAGGAGGATGCTCTGCCCTGGAGCCCAGCAAGGCCAGCTCGTGGCCTTGGCCTCCGGGGAGCTGCTTTTTCACTTGGCTTTTTTTAAACCCTCAGGCAGAGTTACGAGATAAGAGAAGTGGAACTGAACCTAACGGGCAGCTAATTTTATCCTTTGCTTTGCCTGATAAACATCAGCTCGCAAAGTCGGAGCTGAAAACCGCGGCCACGCTTGGGAAGGAGATAACACGGTGTATTTATAGTAAATAATCCTATTTTAGTCATTTTGCACAGAACTGTAGCTGAAAGGTTTGGCTTCATTCCCCCGCTTCACCTGAAGCTGTTCAGCTAAATAAATTTCCATAAACACCTTGTGCTGAACAAACACTAAACGAGGTTTATTTTGACCCCAAAACTCATTTGGACACAAGAGCCCCAGAGCAGCCACCCCTCCATGGGAAGCAGGGCTGGGCACACACAGGATTCCCATGAATACTCTGCCTAGAACGTGAATTTTAAGGCCAAAAAAGTGCTGGAAATGAAGAAAATTCTGTACAAGAACTTCACTCGTGGAGCCTGGGATGTGATCAAACCTCCTGTAACTGCACGAGGCAGAATTTGGGGGAAATCGGGAATAAATGGGCACTGCCCATCCCAAGGCCAGGCTGGAGCAGCCTGGGACAGTGACAGGGGTGGCAGGGGTGGCGCTGGGTGGGATTTGGGGTCCCTTCCAACCCAAACCAGGCTGGGATTCTCTAAAAACGCTGAACCTTCACCCCCTCAAACCCTCCAGCAGCTCCTGCAAAGCAGCACTGCTGGAATTTGGTGTGCCCAACTTTGGGAATGCTCCAGGCTGGAGCACGGGCACAGACACGCACATTCCAATGCCCCAGCATTGCATCTATCATTTATTATGGTATTATCCCTGTATTTATCATTTATTATTATATTACCACTGTATTTCTCATTTATAAGAATATTATCACCATATTTATAATTTATTAAGATGATATCATTGTATTTCTCATTTATTCCCATATTATCACTGTATTTATCATTTTTCCAAAATTATCACTGTATTTATCATTTATTCCCATATTATCACCGTGTTTATAATTTATTGAGATATTATCACTGTGATTATCATTTATTGAGTTATTATCACTGTATTTATCCTTTATTCCAATATTATCACTGTATTTCTCATTTATTCCAATATTATCACTGTATTTATCCTTTATTTTAGGCCCTGCAGGCTGCCTGTCATCTCTGACACCCTTTCCTTGACCTACACCTTTCACATCTCTATTTTCAACCTGGAATTTAACCTGGGCACCCAAACCCAGGGCTTTGCTGTCCCTCTGAGGATGCCAAACCCCACCAAGGTGCTGCAGTGGGAAAAGCCCTTTTTCCCTTTTCCCTCTTGCCCTTTTCCCTCTGTATGCCAGCCCCAAAGCTGCAGCTGGAGCCATGGGCAGGGTTTGTGGTCCAGCAGCTGAGAGCCCTTGCTGGAGGAGACGGAGGGGAGCAGCCTGATGTGCTCTTGCCATGTGGTAATTTTCCAGATAAATGGACAGTTGCTTCAGCAGCTTCCCTGTTGAAGGTCAATGATCCATATAATACTGGCAATTACAGAAGCATTTCCATTGCAGACTCGGTGACAAATTTTCAGTGCAAGACAACAGAGAGACTGCAGCAGCAGCAGCACCAGCATGAGGGGCTGAGGATGCCACAGCCCAGCTCCTGCCTGGGGTTTGCTGGAGGAATCAGCCCACCCTGCCCAGCTCACCAGGTAATTCTGGCCCTGTGTCCTCTTTTTGGGGCATTTTGTAATCCTCATTTAATACTAAAACTGAGTTTGCACCTCCTGGCTTTCACACACTCACTTTTCCTGCCTCCCTGGTCAAAGTTCAGCACTTTATAAAGATACACAGCAAAGTTCAGCTATTTTATAAAGATCCTCTAGGGCTGAAGGAAAGGGGAAAGGTATCAAATAAGGGAAAGCTGCTCAGCAATTGGAAAACTCGGGCTCCCAGCAGAGACACAAGCACTTCTAATTGCATTCCAAAACTGGGCAGGAGGCATTTTGGGGAGTGTGTCCTGCTGATGCTCTGACAGCTGCACCCAGAGCTGGCTGCAATCGCAGTTCATGCTTCAGTCACTGGCTGAACATTCCCAGTAAAATGTGGATTGAAATAAAGAATTGTTTTGTGTAATGAGCTGTGCATGAGGGCTCTGCTGACAGGACCTGAGGGAACAGTAGGAAGTGGTGCCAGGGGAGGGTTAGGGTGGATTTCAGGGAAAGGTTCTTCCCCAGCGGGTGCTGGCACTGCCCAGGGAATGGGCACAGCCCCGAGGCTGCCAGAGCTCCAGGAGCATCTGGACACTGCTCTCAGTGGGATTTTTGGGGTATCTGTGCAGGGCCAGGAGCTCAACTCCATCCTTATGGGTCCCTCCCAGCTCAGAATACTCCATGATTCCATGAAATAACAGCTTGGATTTATATAAAATAACAGCAGGAAACAGGAAATAACCACAGGATTCCATGAAGTAACAACCTGCACCATGGCATGGGATGTTTGAGCGTCCCTTGCACTCCCAAAAAGCACAAACCCTCCCTGCCCAGCATCACAAAAACCAACACCAAGCCTTGGGAAAGATCCCTGAAATCCTGCTCTGTTTTAGCTAACTCCAGCTTGGAATAGGAGCAAAACCAGTTAGTGGCTGTTCCTGTATAGATAAAGGTGTAGTGAGCTGCCAGGTGACATTAAAGTCATTTATGAGATAAAAATAATTTTGAACAACATTGACAAAAAGTGGCAGAATTTTTTTCTTCTACAGGTGATAAAGTGGGCCACACAAAACCCCTTATTTCCTCTGTGTGCCTTGCACCAGCCCTGAACAGTCCCAGCCTGCAGCAGAGGCCTGGCTGTGGATCTTCCACATCCCAATGCCAGTCTGGAAACCTTTGTGTGCCTCACGTGGAGTGAGCTCCAGGGCTGGTGAAGGCAAAGAGGCTCCTGCAGCTCCAGCCCCTGCTGTAACCCCCCTGCAAACACCAAAATGTGACCCCCACAGGTGCCCCCAGCCAGGCAGGGGCTGCACACCTCTAACCACAAACACCCTGGTGAGACCCTCAGTGATTTCTGGGGGGAATTCATGAAACCTGTGGCAGTGCTTCCCCTGGGGATTGTACTTCTGCTCCAGTTCCAGTTTACTGCAGCTTTTACCCATGGTGTGGAGACAGAACTGCCGTTTCACTCCTCCAAAACGAGCAGGAAACACCCATAAAGAGCAGCCTTAATGGTGGAGCAACCCACCGGGGAGGGACTTGGAGCTGTTCAAGAACCTGCCTCAGAACTTCAGCAGATTCTGCTAAAAAGGAAAGAGAGAAGAAAGGCAGAGTTGAAATGCAGGATTTTAACCTTCATGTAGGAAATAAAAGGATGTTTGCAGGGACACCAGCAGCACAGCCATCCATCCCTCCCTCCCCAGCAGCAGGAGCACTCTGAAAGAGCCAGGACTGAGCCTGCCTTGTGCAAATAAGTGATTTTGGAGGAGAATAATTAATAAAGGGGGTGGGTTTGGGTATCTTGTGAGCTCAGCGGCTCATTTAGGAAATTTGCATTGATAACCCACAGCCATGGAAGAGCTGCATGGCTCTTGGGTCACAGCCTGGTTTGGGCTGGAAGGGACCTCTGGGAGCACCCTGTCCAACCCCCTGCCACAAACAGGGACACTGCCTGCCACAGCAGCTTGCCCACACCTCCTTGGGGCAGAATTAGCCCCAGCTTGTGTTCCTCAGGGAGATCAGGAGGGATGGGGCAATCCAAGGGCTGAGCACCTCAGCTTCCTCCACCCTCAGGCCCCTCCTGCCCACCAGCCCCACAATTAAACATTCAATTAAAAATTCAAAGGAAAGATTTCTCTGTGATGGCGTTCACAGGGGTCCCAGGATGAGGGGAGAGACCAGGATCTGACTCCATGTTTCACAAGGCTGATTTATTATTTTATCATATATATTATATTAAAACTATACTAAAGGAATAGAAGAAAGGATTTCATCAGAACGCTGGCTAAGAATAGGAAAGGAAAGAATGATCACAAAGGTTTGTGTCTCTGACAGAGAGTCTGAGCCAGCTGGGCTGTGATTGGCCATGAATTAGAAACAAGCACATGAGCCCAATCCCAGCTGCACCTGTTGCATCCCACAGCAGCAGATAACCATTGGGTACATTTTGTTCCTGAGGCCTCTCAGCTTCTCAGGAGGGAAAACCCTAAGGAAAGGATTTTCCATAAAAGATGTCTGGGACAATTTCTCCTACAAGACCCCAAATAATTAAGTAATGATTACATGGTGTTGGACAGCAGGAAGAACTCCCCATGGAAGGGGTGGTCAGGTATTGGCAGGGGCTGCCCAGGGAGGTTTGGAGTGCCCATCCCTGGAGGTGGCACTTGGTGACAAGGTGGGGATCTGGCACAGGTTGGACTCCATGGTCTGGGAGGGCTTTTCCAGGCCCTGGGATCCTCCACAGTTGCCTTCTTGCAGGTATGACTGAGCTCCTGAGGCTCTCCTGGACTGCACAGTTACAGATGTGATGTCCAGTCCAGCACAGGCAGGAAGCTGGATGTTTGGCTGTCATCAGAGGAGCACTTGGAGCTGCATTAACTCCCAAGTTTAGCAGTTTTTAAATCACTGCTTGATAGCTGATCTCTCACTGCTGTGCAGAGCAGCTACAGCCAGCAAGCCCTGCACGTGTGCTCCAAGGCCCTGAGGAAGGGACAAAACCATGGGAGTGATAAATTCAGTGTCTGATGTGAGCTGAGGCAGCTGATGGCAGCTCTGTACCCTGGCTCTCCCCATCCTGAGCAGCAGCTCCTTGGGCAAACAGCCTGTACACAAAACCTCCTCCCCAGAGCATCCCCCAGCCCTCCTTACCCTTGGACAGATCATGGAACTCCATGCTGCCTCAGAAATCGCACAAAAGTTGCCTCTGTGGTGATTAACTGTCCCCACGGCCTGTTCTGAAATTTTTTCAAAGTTCCAGCTGGTCACACAGGGTTTGGTTCACAAAAGTGTTGCACATTATTAGATTTTCCGATAAAATGGGCTCTTTTGTGATTCAGAAAGCCTCTGCTCCTCCAGACAACTGGCATGCTCTTTGTTATTCACCCCAGAGAGGAGGCAGCCAAACTGGAGGGCACTCGGATGGAAAGAGGCATTCCCAATCAGAAATGCAGATGGAGCATCACTTGTGCAGTGCAAACAAAGCAGCCCCAAAGTTTGGGAATGGGCTGGAAGGGCACGGCAGGGCTCGGGTGGGGTTTGCTGCCCCCATCATCACCCTGAGGGTGAAAGCTCAGCCCTGCCCACACACAAGATGTGGTGCCAGGGAAGATCCTGGCTCTGAATCCTGCCCTGGCTGGAACTTGTCACGTTTGACTGGTGATAAAAGCTGGTTAAGGGAGGCAGAAACATCACTGAGCTGGGGAAAGATCTCCAGGATCGACTCCAAGCTGTGGCCCATCCCCACCCTGTCCCCAGCTCTGAGTGCCACCCCCAGGTGCCACCCCCAGGGATGGGCACTGCAACCCTCCCTGGGCAGCTCCTGAGCCCCCTTTCCATGGGGAAACTCCTGCTGTGCCCACCCTGAGCTGCCCTGGCCCAGCCTGAGGCTGTGAAGAGGAGGGAGGATGCAGCACTGCCCCACCTCTGCTGCCCTGCACAGGATCCCCGAGGGCTTGTCTGGAAGGGACTCTGGGAATCATCTGCTCCATGTCCTGCCAAAGCAGGGCCACCACGGGCAGGGGGCACAGCACCAGACCCAGGTGGGCTCTGATCATCTCCAGCTGGGAAAGGAGAACTGCTCAGCCTCTGTGCCAGGACTCCACTGAACCCTCTCCAGCCGTTCCTTTTCTCTCTTGTCCTGAGAGATGGAAACAGAAGCCCAAGCCCCAAATGAGGTTTCCATGAAGAATCCAGCCCGGTACAAATTGGAGCATGAAGGATGACAATGGAAGAAAGCAAACATTGCAGCTGTGCAGGTCCAAGGTGTGGCTGCCCATTGGACACCACCTGCAGCTCCAGCTCCTCCCAGTCTCAAAGTCAAGGTGAAAAAAGCAAAGAAAAAAGGTAAAACCCCTGTAGAAACAGAAAGAACTTTCATGATTAGAAGGATTATTGTGTTCAGGGGACATTTTTTCAGGATGGAGGGTACAACAAGCAAGAACAAGGTCAGGGGAGAGCGATCCACGTGGGGTTAGCACCTCAGAAATTCCCAATGCAACACTTCGTGTCTCCTACAACTTAGGTTATTTACCCACAGCAACGCAACATTTTGAGGCAAAACCTACATTTTTGCACCATTCCCACCTGCTGGGAGATCCCTGTCCAAGGCACAAGCATTTAGTGGTGTCCAGCAGCACCGCCGTTCCTGAGGACACTCCAGCTCTCCTCATCTCCGGCTGCCGGCTTTCCACCCCCCTCCACTTTGCATTTTGCAAACCAGCAAAACATTCTCATCCTTACAGCCTCCTCCCCGAAGGGCTGCAAATATCAGAAAGGAGTATTGTCACAGTGAGGTTAATGACAATGGAGTTTCCGATATCACAGAGCCAGCAATTCCAGCGTGCGGGGATGCAGCGCGGGGCCGGGATGAGGGAGACACTTTTGGGGTGACGCATTTTAATGAGCCCATGGTAATGAGCCGCTAATCAGCGAGCGGCGGTTTGCATTTCACAGCGGCTCCGGTGGAACTCTCCGCTGGAGAGGGGAAAACAGCAGAAACCAAATTCTGCGGGATTCACACCGGGAACGGCACCGGGAGCAACACTGGGAGCAACACTGGGAGCAACACTAGGAGCAGCGCAGGGAACAGCACCGGGAACAGCACCGGGAACAGCACCGCGAACGGCACCGGGAACGGCACCGGGAACAGCACTGGGAGCAGCACAGGGAACACACCGGGAACAGCACCGGGAGCAGCACCGGGAACACACCGGGAACAGCACAGGGAACATACCGGGAGCAGCACTGGGAACAGCACCAGGAACGGCACCGGGAACAGCACAGGGAACACACCGGGAACGGCACCGGGAACGGCACCGGGAGCAGCACAGGGAACAGCACTGGGAGCAGCACAGGGAACATACCGGGAACAGCACAGGGAACAGCACAGGGAACATACCGGGAGCAGCACCGGGAACGGCACCGGGAACGGCACCGGGAACGGCACCGGGAACAGCACTGGGAGCAGCACAGGGAACATACCGGGAGCAGCACCGGGAACGGCACCGGGAACGGCACCGGGAGCAGCACCGGGAACGGCACCGGGAACAACACAGGGAACAGCACAGGGAACACACCGGGAACAGCACAGGGAACACACCGGGAATGGCACAGGGAACAGCACCGGGAACACACCGGGAACACACTGGGAATACACCGGGAACAGCACAGGGAACACACCGGGAACAGCACCAGGAACGGCACCGGGAGCAACACTGGGAGCAGTACAGGGAACATACCGGGAACAGCACAGGGAACACACCGGGAGCAGCACAGGGAACACACCGGGAACACACCGGGAACAGCACCGGGAACAGCACCGGGAACAGCACCGGGAACAGCACTGGGAACAGCACTGGGAACAGCACCTGGAGATGCATTCAGGGACAGAAGAGTTCGGGACCTGCCAGGGGAGGGGAGGGATGCTGAACCTGCCCTCCCGACCTGCGGGATGAGTAGGAACATCCACCACATGTTCCGTATCCCTCACTCCTCCTCCGTGCCTCCGTCTGCACCTGGGAGTAGTGAAGCACACCAGGGAGGGTGGGCAGCCCTGGCACAGGTGCCCAGAGCAGCTGGGGCTGCCCCTGCATCCCTGGCAGTGCCCAAGGCCAGGCTGGAGCACCTGGCACAGTGGGAGGTGTCCCTGCCATGGCACGGGTGGCACTGGGGGGGATTTTAGGTCCCTGCCAACCCAAACCACCTGGGACTGTGGGATCTGGTGCAGCAGGGCTGAGCTGAGCTCTGATCATCCACTGCTCGCTCAGCTCACTCGAGGCAGAGCTGTACCTCAAGAACAATGCATTCCCCTATTAATGTTCCTTATGGGAGCCATAATCAGCTTCATTAGGAGTCATTATTATGGGAAAACCCTGGGAAAAACACCACGTCCGGGGAGGCAGCATGATCAATTAAAAACCCTGAATATGTGACTAATATTGACAGATGTTTACAGGAACTGCTGTGGGAGGTCTGGCAGCTCCCACAGGCACTGCCCATCCTGTGCCCTGTGCCCACTGCCCACCCTTTTGGGGGCAGCCAGACCCCTCTGCCCCACAGAGCACAGGGCAAGGAGGGCACTGCTGTGCCCTGAGAGCGAGGGTGGCACAAACACAGGTGCCAGCACCACCAGTCACAGTGTCCAGAGGTGTCTGGCCACATCCAGAGATGTCCCTCCACAGGAGATGCTGTGTCCCCAGCCCTGCACCCTCACTGCCACTCCTCCAGCCACAGAGCTCTCTCAGCAAACTGTGCAGGAAGATTTGTCTTCCTGAAGGCCCCCCAAAAAAATTAATTGTTGCAGTCCAAGGCTGAACATTTTGAACTGAGAATGGTGATTTTGTGACAGGCTCCTTTGGGTGATTCAAAGCCTCACACTAACAACCAGCAATGCCCTTCGCTGTCCTGGCAGCCCAAATTTGTTATGGGCCAGCACAGACTGGGGTGGATGCAGCTCTCAAAGCCACAGAAGCTCTGCCAGCAAAGGCCACAGCCCGCAGAGATGCCCAGGAGAGCTGGGGGAGCCCCTGGCAGGGTGGTCCCTGCCCAGGGCAGGACAGGCACAGCCCTGGCTGATGCCAGGAGCTCCTGGCAGGCTGCAGGGTGCCCTGGCCCCAGTGCCTTTGGGGCTGGGAGCAGTTTTTGGACGCTCCAGGTCAGACAGAGCCCAAGCTGCAGCAGCAGCAGCACCCCCTGCGCTGAGGCTGAGCATCCTCACCCACAAGGCCCAGGAAATTACAGCCTCTGCTTGGTGAGATGATACTTTTAAGCCTTTACAAACAAGGGCTTGATCTTCCTAAGCAGTTTGGATCCTCTGTGCCACGCACACTCACAGCAGCAGCTGACTGGGCTGGGGGCTGGCACAGCAGAGCAGGAACGGGGCTGGGCAGGAGCTCAGGCTGTGGTAGCCACTAAAAGCTTCTCCCAGGGCACCTGTGGGGTGGGAGCTGAGAGCTGGAATCCAGCAGCACGAATCCATCAGCGCTGGGCGGTCGATAGCATCGATTTTGGTGGGACCAGGGCCTCAGTGCCCTGCACAGAGCTGTTCCAGGAAGAGCTGGGAATGGGGAGAGCTCCAGGAACCACGGAGCCAGCAGCTCCCAGGGAGGGTCCCCTGGGGAGCCAGGGGTGCCAAAACTGCAGGGACCAGGCAAAAACATTGCTGCTTTTGGAGCACAGCCCCATCATCAACCCCACAGGAACTGGCCCTGCTTTGGACTGCAACAGTCAGATTTTGGGGGCTTCAGATAAATCCTCCTGCACGGTTTGCTGAGAGAGCTCTGTGGCTGCAGGGGTGGCAGGGAGGGTGCAGGGCTGGGCACACAGCATCTCCACAGGTGATGCCACAGAGATCACCCCAGTGCCCAGCTTAACACCAAGCTGGAGGAAAGGCCTTGCACTGGTTTGTGTTTTAAAAGAAGGAAAACAAAGTGCGCAGCAATGTGGAACTGCAGAAAGAAGTTATGAGGAAAATACATTTTTATATTATTTTCTTGTAAAAATAATAATGAACTTGTAAAAAAAATGCTCCCTGTAGGAGCAGGGCAGGGATTGTCCCTCTGGACTTGGCACTGGTGAGGCCACAGCTACAATTGTGCATCCAGCTCTGGCCCCTCAGGACAAGAAGGATTTGGAGGGGCTGGAGCGCGACCAGGGCAGGGAACAGAACTGGGAAGGGGCAGGAGAATCCCTGAGGGAGCCGGGCAGGGGCTGCAGAATCCCTGAGGGAGCTGGGCAGGGGCTGCAGAATCCCTGAGGGAGCTGGGCAGGGGCTGCAGAATCCCTGAGGGAGCCGGGCAGGGGCTGCAGAATCCCTGAGGGAGCCGGGCAGGGGCTGCAGAATCCCTGAGGAGCTGGGCAGGGGCTGCAGAATCCCTGAGGGAGCCGGGCAGGGGCTGCAGAATCCCTGAGGAGCCGGGCAGGGGCTGCAGAATCCCTGAGGAGCCGGGCAGGGGCTGCAGAATCCCTGAGGAGCTGGGCAGGGGCTGCAGAATCCCTGAGGAGCTGGGCAGGGGCTCAGCCTGGAGCAAAGGAGGCTCAGGGGCCCTTGTGGCTCTGCACAGCTCCTGCCAGGAGGGCACAGCCGGGGGGGTCGGGCTCTGCTCCAGGGCACAGGGACAGGAGCAGAGGGAACGGCCTCAGGCTGGGCCAGGGCAGCTCAGGGTGGGCACAGCAGGAATTTCCCCATGGAAAGGGGGCTCAGGAAGTGCCCAGGGAGGGTTGCAGTGCCCATCCCTGCAGGTGGCACCTGGGGGTGGCACCCAGAGCTGGGGACAGGGTGGGGATGGGCACAGCTTGGGTTTTTCCAACCCCAGGGGTTCTGAGGCTCCACAGCCCAGGGGCAGGCCCAGCCCCTCCCCTGCTGCCACCCAGTCCCAGCTCTGCTTCCTCCCTGTGAAGCTGAATTTGAGCACAACCCCCCTGAGCCCACCCTAGGGTGCCCCTCAGCCCAAGGCCCTTCACTCAGAGCAGCAGAACGCTCCAGTTGCCCCTGAGCCTTCCCTGAGCCCTCAGGCCCATGATCAAATCAAGAGGTACGGCCATTTGCATCAGCAAGCTGTAATCTCTTTTAAATAAAGAATTATTGCTTCCTCCTTCAGCAAGGGCTTGGGTGAGCCGGGCTGGCTCCTCTCAAAGCACTGAGACATCCCAGCAGGGACTGGCAGCCTTCAGAGCAGGGGGTACAGCCAAGAAAGTGCTCAAGGAGGGGCTGGAGCACCAGGGCAGGACATGCAGGAGCTCCCAGGGTGCTTTTGCAGCTCTTTGCCATCAATCCCATCACATCCCAGCTCTTGTGAGACACACACTGAGTTCAGCAAGTGCCAGTGAAAACAGCACCCAGGAGAGGGGCAGCTGCCCCTCCAGGCACTGCAGCAGCAGCACTCAGTGCTCAGGAGAGGGGACATGGAGAGCTGAGAGTGCTGGGGGCTCCCAGGAATGGGAACACGGAGAGCTGAGAGTGCTGGGGGCTCCCAGGAATGGGAACATGGAGAGCTGAGAGTGCTGGGGGCCCCCAGGAATGGGAACACCCAGAGCTGAGAGTGCTGGGGGCCCCCAGGAATGGGAACACCCAGAGCTGAGAGTGCTGGGGGCCCCCAGGAATGGGAACACCCAGAGCTGAGAGTGCTGGGGGCTCCCAGGAATGGGAACACCCAGAGCTGAGAGTGCTGGGGGCTCCCAGGAATGGGAACATGGAGAGCTGAGAGTGCTGGGGGCCCCCAGGAATGGGAACACCCAGAGCTGAGAGTGCTGGGGGCTCCCAGGAATGGGAACACCCAGAGCTGAGAGTGCTGGGGGCTCCCAGGAATGGGAACACCCAGAGCTGAGAGTGCTGGGGGCTCCCAGGAATGGGAACATGGAGAGCTGAGAGTGCTGGGGGCTCCCAGGAATGGGAACACCCAGAGCTGTGGGTGCTGGGACTCCCAGGGCAGGCTGCAGGCAGGGCCCCTCAGGCTTTGTGTCCCTCCCCGTGGTGTCCCTGTCCCTGTGCCCTGGCTGGGGGTGCCCTTGCTGAGCCCACGCAGGCTGGACAATGGTCCAGGGCAGCTGCTGGGCCTGTGCTGGCACGGGGAGGGTCAGAGCTGCTCCTGCTCACCCAGGGCTGGGCTGAACAGCCCCAGAATGGTTTGGGTGGGAAAGGACCTTAAAGATCATCCTCAAAGTTCCCCTCTGCCATGGCAGGGACACCTCCCACTGTCCCAGGTGCTCCCAGCCCCAGTGTCCAGCCTGGCCTTGGGCACTGCCAGGGATCCAGGGGCAGCCCCAGCTGCTCTGGGCACCTGTGCCAGGGCTGCCCACCCTCACAGGGAAGGATTTCCTCTTTGCACCTGATCTCGTTCTCCCCTCTGGTAGTTTCAGAAGTTTAAACGCTCTCTCTGAGGGCTTGCAGAGCTGAGAGCTTTCAGGGAAGCAGCCGGTAGATGGCAGGGCTGCAAAGCCTGATAGCATCGCATAGCTGATAACATCACAGCACCGATAACATCGCTGATAACAGCCCTGATAGCATCACATCGCTGATAACATCAAAGCCCGGATAACATCCCACCCCGATCACATCGCTGATAACACCCCTGATAGCATCGCATAGCTGATAACATCACAGCACCGATAACATCGCTGATAACACCCCTGATAGCATCACATCGCTGATAACATCACAGCCCGGATAACATCCCACCCCGATCACATCGCTGATAACACCCCTGATAGCATCACATCGCTGATAACATCACAGCCCCGATAACATCGCTGATAACAGCCCTGATAGCATCGCATCGCTGATAATATCACAGCCCGGACAACATCCATCCCTGATCACATCGCTGATAACATTCCCACCCTGACCACGTCGCTCATAACATCACATCCCCGATAACATCACTGATAAAATCACATCCCTGATAAGATCGCACCCGATAAGATCACATCGCTGATAAGATCCCTGATCAAATTACATTGCTGATAACATCTCTGATAACATCCCATCCCTGATCACATCACATCGCTGATAACATCTCTGATAACATCCCATCCCTGATAACATCCCTGATCACACCGCTGATAACACCCCTGATAACATCCCATGCCTGATAACACCCCTGATAACATCCCAGCCCCGATCACATCCCAGCCCCGATCACAGCGCGGCTGGCTCCAGCAGCACGGGCAGACAGACAGACAGACAGAGGCTGTAACCCCGGTGTTTTCACCCTTTAGCTGCCCTAGCAGGCTGTGCTGGGGCCCCTGCAGGAGCCCTTGGGGCCTCACCCTGGAGGATGACACTGAGCCCCCGACCAGCCCGGTCAGGCAGATCTCAGCCTAAGCTGATTTTCTAAAGCAAATCCAGTGGAGTTTCTGCAAGTGCAGATAATTCCTGTGCAGTGATTGATATCCAGCTCGTCTCAGGCACCAGAAAATTTAGGGATGTTGCCATCAACACCTGTGTGGAATGGTGGAGAAATCCTCTGCCAGTGCCTGCTCCCCGTCCCACAGAGAGGAAATATCCTCCTCCCTACCCCCATCGTGTGCTCAGTAAAATGAACCCAGAATTTCCCCCCACACTGCACCTTCTTCACGGTGTGGCTCCCCCATTAATGCCCACAGTACCACTCCTAAACACTGCAGGAATTTGAAATCTCCCCTCAGAGGAGGAATAACCAGGGCTGCTCACTCCTGGCTGAGCAGCCCCAGGTGATGCTCCTGGGGGCAAGGGAGGCACCCAGCCCACCTCACCTGTGGCCGAGGACACACAAGAGCTCCAGGACTCCAGGGCATGGCTTCTGTCCCCCAGCAGCTCTACCAATTGTACTTTTATATTTACCCAACTCCCAGAGCTTCAGGGGAACCTTATTTTGAATTTAAAGGCATTTCTAATGCTGCTTTAAGCCAATGCAGTTGATTTCTGTATCAGCCCGTTTCCTCTCAGCACAGTGATTTATTTCCCTCTGCCGTTGCCAGTTCCTGGAGGGAATTGAGCTCCTTTTCCCCCCTTTCCCACAGGGCCTGCAGCAGGGTTTGCTCAGAGCTCAGCCAGGGCTGGGGGGTCCCAGCTGCTGTCAGAGTCCTGGGGTCCCTGCACCCCTGGCCCTGCCAGAGCACACCCACAAAGGGCCCTTTGGCTTTTTACAAAGCCCAGAAAAGGCATTTCCTGACTTGGGCCTCATCCCCATGGAGCTACAGCCCCAAGTGCCCATCCCTGAGGGGTTCCAGCTGGAAATTCAGGTGCCACTGTGGATCTGTGGGCACAGCCTGGCACAGACCCTGCCACGGGATGCTCCAGCCATGGCATCCCAAAAACCAGCCCTGGGAAGAAATTCCTCTTTTTTTTTTCCCTCTCTTTAAAGCATTTAAGAGGAAAAAAGTAGCAGCAATTTGCTTCCTGCTTTCCCTGTAGCAGCAATTTGCTTCCTGCTTTCCCTGTTTCCCTTTTCTCTGCATTAATCCACATCAAACCTCTGGATTTTGGCAACTTTTAACTACACAGGGAGGGTTTTACCCCATGTTGGGAGGGCTGGCTGTGCCAGATAGATCCAGGCACCCCAAAACCCTCCCTGGGCTTTCCAGCAGCCCCCTCCCAGCTTCACATCAGCCTCAACAATAATAATTTAGAGAATTTAACTAAAAGGTGGCACAATATTATTCACCCATGGGCTGCTTTCCTCAGAGCCAGCAATGGCAGCTCACACAAGGTCTCACTATTCAAATTAAATCCAAATTAAAGAGAATTTTCACGCTCTCAGATGCTCACGTCAAGCTGCCCACATCCCCTGGGCCATGAACCTGCAGGTGCTCCCCCCATTGCTCCCAAAAAGGGCCTCCCCCAGCCCTGGGGCTCAGGCTGAGCTCCCAGCAGCTCCAGGGAAGGGGTGGGGGGGATGAGCCCATCCTGTCCCAATTAACAGCCCTCCAATGAACCCCAACATCAGAATCCCTGCACACAGCACAGAGCTCGGGGGCTGTGGGGAGTTTAAACCAGCCAAGGTGATGCTCCCGGGTGTCACTTACTGGGAGGAGCCCAGCAGATCCTCAGACACCCCCAGGACAGGGAAACCCTTCCTGAGCCAGCAGCCCCGGGTCCTCACACCCAGGAGCTCCTGCACAGCCCCTCCTGTGCAGCAGCAGCCCCTGCTGGGGCAATCCCAAAGAGCCTTGGCCAGGCAGGAGCCCCAGGTGGGTCCTGGCCGGGGTTGTTGTCCCCAGCTGGGCAAACCCTGCTCCTGCTGAGAGCCATGAGCAGCACCTGGACAGCCCTGCCCCGCTGAGGGAACCCAGACCCGGCTGTGTCTGACCCCTGCGACCCCGGGGCGGGGATTTTGGGGGAGTTCTGTGGGTGCTGCACAGCTGGGGACACAGAGAGCCACGGCATCCCAGAGCTGATCAGGCTGGAAAATCCCACCAAGGTCACTGAGCCTCGCTGCCCCCGTCCCCGGGTGCCACATCACAGGGCTGTGAAACCCCCCCAGGGATGGGCACTCCAGCCCTGCCCTGGGCAGCTGTGCCAGGGCTGCACTACAAAGGAATTTTCCCAGTATTTAACCTAAACTTGCCCTGGTACAACTTGAGGCCATTTCCTCTTGTCCTGCCTCAGGAGAAGAGGCCAGAGCCCACCCAGACCCTCCTTGAGGGGGCAGGAAGGTCCCTTCTGATCCCCTTGGTGGGTCCCAGGTGGGCTGGGGGTCCCTGGCTCCCAGCCTTGTGCTCGGGGCACTCAGGGGGCACATGCAGAGTCCTCTGAAATGAATAAATGCAGTGATTTCAGCTTTGGGTTGAAGTATTGCTCCTTCTAATCATCTGTCCAAGCTGGGGCACTCAGCAGCTCCTCTGGTTTGTGTTTGGATCCAAAATCCACGAGGAATTCCCTGAGCAGCAAATCCCACTGGGCAGGGCACTCAGAGCATGAGCTCCAGCTCCAAACAGTGAAGCTTTGCTACAGAAAATTCGGAGAAAATTGCATCAGTAGGAATAATTAATTACTGAGAAAAACTTACCCGGGGTTGTTGTGCATTCTCCAGAACTCACCTTTTTAAAATCAATGTTCTAAGTTGTGTCCACACCCAGAGAGGGTTTGGTGGAGCCCTGGGGCTGTTTTATGCCAGGATTGGCTCTGGTGGGCTCTAGTGCTTTCTAGGGGCCGGCTGAAGCAGCCCCAGACCTGTAGAAAAGGCAGCTCCAGGACTGGAGCACTGGAAGGCAGCGTGCTGCTGTGAGTAACAAGGGATTATGTGGCATTCAACAGGAGATCAGCTGCTCCTTGTGCTGCTGCTGGTGGGGAGCAGAGGCAGGGTCATGGGCGAGGTGAGAGGTGTTAATGCTGGAATGTTCCCTGGGAGCCCCTGCTGGAGCCATTCTGGGATACCGCACACAGCTCCTGCCATATCCATGCAGGAAAATGCCTGGGAAATCCACAATGCCCATGGCAATGGGGCATGGGGGGTACAGGATCACTGCCTGCTCCCACCTGAGGCTGATGAACCCAGGGAGGGGACGGGGTGCAGGTGATCACACCTGGCATGGTGTGAGGGGTGGGACCAGCCCGGGCTGTGCAGGAGCTCTCACATTCCAGGCAGTCAAATGCAGCATTTCTGGCCTTGTTAAATATTTGGGGTGGTGTGGAAATACCAACTTTGAAGGAGAAATCCCAGAATCAGGCTGGAAAACAATTCCAGGTTCCACAAGTCTCAGCTGTGCCCATCCCCACCCTGTCCCCAGCTCTGAGTGCCAGCCCCAGGTGCCACCTGCAGGGATGGGCACTGCAACCCTCCCTGGGCACTTCCTGAGCCCCCTTTCCATGGGGAAATTCCTGCTGTGCCCACCCTGAGCTGCCCTGGCCCAGCCTGAGGCCGTTCCCTCTGCTCCTGTCCCTGTGCCCTCCTGGCAGGAGCTGTGCAGAGCCACAAGGGCCCCCTGAGCCTCCTTTGCTCCAGGATGCCCAGGGACAAACAAAGAGCACCTTGCAAATGATGGTTTTTGTCCCTTTGAGTATTGTGCTGAACGTTTCAGGATGCTCAGACCACAGGAATGACTTGAGGAATGTGAGCAGGAGCCTTGGGAAGGCACCAAACTCCCCTGCCTGGATCAGCTGGACCTGGGCTGGGCAGAGCCCTGAGCAAGCACTGCCAAAACTCTCAAATCCATAAAATCAGAATTTTTTTCCCCCTCTTCTATATCTATTCTTTTTCTAATTTGAGTTTATTAATTAAACTGAAACCCAGCACGGCTGAGGGGTCGGTACCTTCCTCAGGAAGGGATGCAGGTGCAGGTGATGCAGGTGACGCAGGTGATGCAGATGTTGAAGATGCAGGTGATGCAGATGCTGCTGCTGCAGATGAAGTTGCTGCAGCAGAAGCTGCCCCACAGCCCAGCCCTGCACTGGACCTGCCCCAGGCCCATCAGGACTCCAGGCTGGAAAGGAATCTCCCCTCCAAAGCTCTGCTTCATTGAAGCACTGTGAGGGCAGCTGTAAAAGCTGACAGCTTTATATCCACTTTTTAAAGACAGGACAGAAGAGTTCCTCGGCCACTCCAATCAATTTTTGCCTTTTTTTTTTGTGCATGAGGAGTTCTGGATAAATTGCATCGAGGTGTTTTAAACTGCTGAATAGCTCCAGGTGAATTTTACAGGTGTCAGCTGCTGTCTATAAACTGTCCAAGAGTCCTATAAAAGGCTGGGAAACAAGAGCAAAATTAGGAGATAAATCTATCACTTCAGAGGTAAATAAACAAGTGAAGTGTATTTGCAGTGTTACTTTTCAGCAGATCACTGGCATGGAGCACTGAGGGTCACAAACACCTTTTGGCACTGCTAATAACCAGGTTGCACTAATGAATTAATGAAAATATCCCCAAAATTCTTGTTTTCTTGTTTTTGTGATGTCAGCCTGGCCAGCTTCACTTCTGTCCTGATGCACTGAGCATAAGGATTTCTTCTCTTAATTTATTTCATGTTTAAATTTCACGGCTATTACACTACAATAAAAGCAATAAATAATAAATAAGCTCTTACCAACATCACACATAATTTCTGGAAGTCCAACAGATAAAAATCTGAGCCTTATAAAACCTGAGCACCTGACTGTGAACTAAATTCAAGCAGCAAAACACAGATTTTGCTTGCTAGAAACGCAACAGGAAAACAGATTGTGGATATAATTCCACCCAAAAGAAAGCAGACCAACTAAAATCCATTATTTAGTAAGTTCAAACCATACCTGGGCAGGTCTCTGGGGCACTGACACCTGGCATCACTCCATTTACCTCCAAAGAAACCCAGGCCTGCATCAGTTTTCATCTGGTTCCCCTCTTTATGTGCTATTTGTGTCCAGCCAAAGTTCATTTCTGCAGGAAGCTGCTCAGGCAGGAATTCCAGCCCTGTCCACAACTGAGGGAAAATGATAGAGAACCTGGATGGAAGGAAAGGAAAGGAAAGGAAAGGAAAGGAAAGGAAAGGAAAGGAAAGGAAAGGAAAGGAAAGGAAAGGAAAGGAAAGGAAAGGAAAGGAAAGGAAAGGAAAGGAAAGGAAAGGAAAGGAAAGGAAAGGAAAGGAAAGGAAAGGAAAGGAAAGGAAAGGAAAGGAAAGGAAAGGAAAGGAATTTCTCCAGCAGTGCCCTCATTTTGCTGGCCATGGGTGGGGTCCAGCCAAAGGTGCCCCTCCCTGTCCATGTGGCTGGAACTGGAGGATCCTGAAGGTCGTTCCCAAGCCAAACCAGTCTGTGATTCCATGATTGATTCCAGGATGTGAACTTCCCAAAACCCTCCTCCAATTTCAAGAGCTCACAATCAGTTCTCCCTCATGGGCACGTCCCTGTGTCCTGTTGGATATTGAGACACCGCTGGCTGCAAGCCAGCATTTCATATAATATTTAATATTTCATTTCCTATTTCATTTCCTATTTCATTCCTCAGGAATATTCACAATATTTTACCTGGTAACTTCTTTTTTTTTCCATACTTCACGTGCGGCTCAATGGGAGCTGAGTTACTCAACTCAGTTACAGGTTCGGAAAAAAACGGTTTATATTTATTATTCTCATCCTTTGCCAGGACAGGGACACGGGAAGTGCCGTAATTGAAGCAGATAACTCCGACTTTCACTCCCTGCGAGCGCATTGTCATGCACATACATCTTGATTAGATCATTTGCCTCGCGAAAAGGAAGCGTTTTTGTGCCGCGGTGTCTCAGATAATTTCCAGCCGAGTCTGCCGGTGGAGTTCTCCGCTAGCAACACTTAAATTCGATCTTCTTCTGGCCGCTGTTTATTTTTCCCGAGTGCTGCACCTGTCTCCAGCAGCAGGTCGCGGCACCCGCACGGCGCTCAGGCCTGCAGGCGAGCATCCCCTGTCCCCGCTGGGGTGTGCTGGCATCCCTGGCATCCCTGGCACGCCCGACAGCCCGGCTGGCACTGGGGCTGCCGTGCTCCCTCCGTCCCTGCCTGCTGGGAGCTGCTGCCACCTCCGCTCTGAGCCCGCGGTCTCAGGGCCAGGGACCGCCCGGCCCCGCTGCCAGGAGGGCTCCGGGCCGGGGATTGCGGCCCCCGCACGGCCCCAGATCCCTGGGGAAGGGGCAGCGCTCGGTCCGTGCCCCCTGGCATCCCTGGCGCTGCCAGCAAAGCGTTTAACCCAGCGCGGGGGTTTAAAGGGCTGCAGGAGAACCGAGCCGAGCTTGCCCGAGGAGCACAAGCACGTGAAAAATACAGGATGGTTTGGAATGTTTGAAAAGTGGATTGGAGACAGAAGGAGAGGGGCACAATTAATTCCCAAGCCTTACAGAGCTTCTGAGGGGTGTAACAAAAACCGAGGGGGGAAAGGTTTTGGGGAGAGCATCCCCTGCAGCCTCGGGATAACAAAAACCGAGAGATGGAAGGTTTTGGGGAGAGCATCCCCTGCAGCCTCGGGATAACAAAAACAGAGGAGGGGAAGGTTTTGGGGAGAGCATCCTCTGCAGCCTCGGGTTAACAAAAACCGAGGGGGGAAAGGTTTTGGGGAGAGCATCCCCTGCAGCCTCGGGATAACAAAAACAGAGGAGGGGAAGGTTTTGGGGAGAGCATCCCCTGCAGCCTCGGGATAACAAAAACCGAGAGATGGAAGGTTTTGGGGAGAGCATCCCCTGCAGCCTCGGGATAACAAAAACCGAGGGAGGGAAGGTTTTGGGGAGAGCATCCCCTGCAGCCTCGGGATAACAAAAACCGAGAGAGGGAAGGTTTTGGGGAGAGCATCCCCTGCAGCCTCGAGATAACAAAAACCGAGGGGGGAAAGGTTTTGGGGAGAGCATCCTCTGCAGCCTCGGAGCATCACGTGGCTCTGGAGGAATCTGCTTGATAAACATTTTGTTGTCACGGATTTGTCTCCAAAAGACACCACCTCAGCCCCCATGCGAGCGGGAGAAGCTGTGAATGAGGGAAGTTCCCGCTGTTTTCCAGCTGAACGCTCCGTGCCCTGCGGGGAGGTGTCGGGCCGGGCGGGATCCGCAGCGCTCGGGCCTGGAGCACCCGGCTCTCCCCGGCCCTGCCTCCTGCCTTCATCCCTGCTGGCTCCACAGAACCCACAGAGACCTTTTAGCCTTTCCAGTCAGGAGCACTTTTCAAAATGTGAGCATCTTCCACAGTTTCCCAGGCGTTTATGCAAACGGAATGGCCCAACCCATGCACTCGGGATATTGCAAAACAATTAAGGTCCGAATCCCTCAGGTACCCGTGGGACCTTGTGAGGCTCCTTTGGGTGATTCCTGCTGGGTTCCCAGAACTCAGGGCCGCCCTCCCAGGCGTGGAGCCCCTTCCCCAAGCCCCGAGCTGAAGCAGCTCCAGCTGCTCCATCGCTGCGGCGGGGATGCCCCGGGACACTGGCGAGGAGGAGCAGAGTGGTGCTGTCCTTTCTAGGGCTAGCCCGAGCTTTCCCCACCTGCAGCACATCTGGGCAGCTGTTCCCCAGAGACTTAAGCAGCAGCTGAGCTTGTCCGTGGGCAAACAGAGCAGAAATGACCCCGTGAGGCTGCCCTGAGCAGAGGCGGCTCTGGGGTGGTCACCTGTGCGTGGGGCAGCCTTGCTGGCTGCCAGTGGCCAGCCCAGACCCGGCTCTGACACCCCCAAACACCAGAGCCGGGCTCCTGCCCCGCTGCCCGCAGCCTCCCTCCTCTCCCGACTGCCAAACCCCTTCCCTGTACAAATTAAACCCAAACCGGAGAGTCGCTGCCGTCAGAACAAACCCGGGGCTGAATGTTCCCTGAATTTATAACCGAGGCCAGCACTGATAGGTTTATTTTTCACAAATGTAGCTCCACTCCTAAACCCGGGCTTCACTTCCCTGCAGGAATCTGCTTGACTTGGAAACCGCTACTTTTTTTTTTTTTTTTTTTTTTTTCTAAATACCTTCACATCTTGTAGCTGCACATCCCTCACAGAGCTGCTGGAGCTCTAGGAAGTATCCGTGGTAGCGGAGAGCTCGCTGAAGATCTCAGCAGTTATCCCTCCTCGAGGATTAACCAATGCTGCGGGACTTCCTGGGCTAAACTGGGAGAGGGAGGGGAAGGAAGAGCAGAAATAAACAAAATAAAACCTCTCGCAGCCACTGGCGTTCTTTGCGCATCGCTCCGAACCGCAGCGCGGAGCGGCGGGCAAGTTCTGGGAGCCCAGCACGGCCCAGGATGCTGCAGGAGGTGCGCGCTGGGCACGGGCTGCGCCCGGCCGGCCGCGGGCATTAGAGAGAGGAGTTGGCAGCATGTGAGCGGCGCCGGTGTCCCGCGGAGCCAGGAGCGGTGAGTTCCCACGCGGGGCATCCCCGCGGCACGAACTGCGCCGTTCCTGCGGCGCTCCGCGGGGTGCGGGAGGGGAATCCGCGGCTCCGCGCGGCCCGGGACGGAGCGCGGGGATGCGCGGGACGGAGCGCGGGGATGCGCGCGGCGGGGCCGGGACGGTCTGGACGGGCCGGGCTCGGGGCTGGGGCCCCCTTGCGCTCCCCCCGGGGCCTCGCCGCCGATTCCGCCCCCGCGGGCGCCCCGCGCCTCCCGCCCGCCCCCGCGCAGCGGAGAGCGCGGGGGGGGCGCTTGCGCACTGCTGCGCCCCGCGCACCGCCGGGCCCCCCCTCCCCGCGCCGCGGCCGGGCTGCGCTGCTCAGAAGTGTATTAAAGCGCGGGGAGCTCCGCACTCTCCGCCGCCTCCCGCTCCGCCGTGCGCGCTGCCCTCCGCGCGCCCCGCCACACCCGCGCAAGGTAAGCGGCCGCCCGCGCGCGGGGCTGCGGGAAGGGGCGCGGGCGGGGGGCGCGCCCGGCGGAGCTGCAGCTTACCCGGGACGGGCCGCCCGCGGGGCCGCGCGCAGCCTGCGCGCCCCGGCACGGCCGCGGCCGTCCCGCCGCGAGGGGGCTTTGCGCGGCCCGGGCCCTTGCGCGCAGGTTGCGCGGCGGGGGATGCTGCGCGGCCCTGCGCGGCGCGGAAGGGTCTCCGGGGCTTTTTTGGGCCGGAGGGGAGAGCCGAGCGCTGCCGGAGCCGCCGCGCCGAGGTGGCCGGGCTAAAAGGCAGAAAGCAATTAAAACTCCTCCTTTCGGATTAACAACCAAAAATTGATCGATCTGTCAGGAATACTGTTGATTTATGAAAGGTGCTTATTTCCTTGGTATGGAGAATTTTATGTTCTCTAGGTGAAACTGAGTTCACCCAGCTCCAGAGTAGATTGATGTTTTAATAAAAATAAATAAAGGGAAAAAGCTAGCCCGGTCTTTGGGGACATCAACTCTCAAATCGCGGAGTTAGACTAACAAATCAAATCGCATTATCTTTACATTTCACATTTTTTCATCTAAAAAACCAAAAAATTTAATTAAGTTTAAAAATCGCGGGCAGCGCCGCAATCTTTATCACCTCAAACTTTTCGTGTGAGTTTAAAAAAAAAAAAATTAAAAAGTTGAAATAAGAAATAATCGATGGTTGCTGGCGGATGCGCGGGGGGAGCGGGAGGCGGCGGGGCCGGGGGCGCGGAGCGCGGCCGCCCGCGCAGTGTCCTGTAGATGGCACACGGTCCCCACGCTACAGAGCCTTGGCGGCGGCGGCGAGAGGGGATCTGCCGAGGGAAACGGCCAGCCCAGCACTTGTTGTTTACCCAGACCGGGGCGTTCGGAAATTCATTGGAAATTCCAGCCCGAGGGGCGCGGGGAGCGCCCCGATCTCCCTCCGGCCGCCCGCGGCCGCGGGACTTGCGCGGCGGGCGGGATGCGGAGCGCGCTTGCGGGGGCGATGTCGGGGCAGCGCGGAGCGGGGGAGCGGCCCGGGGGGCCCCGGCCGGGCCGGGCGCCCCGACACGTTTGTCTTTGCAATGTAAATCGCGGCGGGACAAATTGCTTATTAACAGTCGGGAAGAAGCGGCGGTTTCCTTCTTTCTTCTTTTCTTTCCCTGTTTTCATTCCGGCATGGCCCCCAGCTACGCTCGGGGCAGCCTCACCGCCCAGCAGTTTTCCCTTCATTTCAATATCCTAAAGAAAATGCAAATCACCACGCTGCGGCCTTTTTAAAAAGTTAAATTAGCAACAGCTTTAAGTGACTCCATTAGCATGGAAAACATACAAATGTTTAATGTGGGAATAGCCCGGCTTTTGGAGCTCCGCGAGCGCTGGGCTGGCGCCGAGCCCGGCCCGGGGGTCCCCCGGCGCGGCACCCCGGGACCCGCACCGGGGCCGCTGACCGGGGAAGGCACCGGGCGGGCTCCCGCAGCTCCCCGCGCCGCCGCCCCGCTCCGCAGGCTTTAATTATGGACAGGAGCGCTGCGGCTGGCGGGGAAACGGCCGGGCAGCTCGGGCCCGAGGGGACGGGGACCTGGCCCCGGTGCGGGTCCCCCTCGGGCCGCCCTGTCCCGGAGCGCGGCGCTGCCGCCGCCGCGCCCGGGGCTCTCCCGCAGCTCGGCCGTGCGGGCGCGGGCTGCGCTCTCCCGCCCGGCCCGGGGCTCCGCCGTCGCTCGCCTCGGGGACTGAAGTGCCCGTGACGGCGGCAAGTTTTGCTCGGCCGGTGCGGCGGGGAGAGCGGCCCGTAGCGCGGGGCTGCGCCCGTTCCCCGCGGCCGCTCCGTGCGGGAGCCCCGCGCCGCGGGTGTTTCCCGTGCGCTGGAGGAGGATGTTCCCGGATCCCTGCAGGACAGAGCGAGCCCTGACCACGAAAGAGTTAAGGTTTCTATTATTCAGTCGAGGTCTTGTTAGGATGTAATCTGCATTTTCTAACTACTGCGTAATAAAAAGTGAGAAGTTTTGAGACACCTTTCTTGATTATACCTTTGGCGATACTTTAGGTTTTACATTTAATTTGCATTTTGTTCTTAGTGAATATTGAAGTCTTGAGTGGAGGATTGAATTTTATTAGGACATCTGGACTGACAATATCAAATCAGACACCAACGTCCCAAAGCATGCTAAAATTTCAGAGTTAATTAGAACGAAGTGTGTTTAATTAAAGCCAATTATAATATCTGAAATTATCTGATCGATCCTTGTTTGTTCAGTTGGAGTCAGTTGATATTGTTCCGCCGCACGATGGGACCTGTCCGGCCGCCAGCTCCCCGCGGCCCCGGCTGCGCGCCCGCGCTCTTCCGCGGGGGCGGCCGCTGCTCCGCCCGCGCGGCTCCGGCCGCCCCGAGCCCCTTCCCGGGATGGTCCCGGGGGGCAGAGCCGCGGCTGCCCCGCAGCACCCCCGGGCCGCGGCCCCGCATCCCGCGGGGACCGGGGTGGCAGCGCCCGCGCCGCGCCCTCGGGCCGCCGGGAGCCGGGCAGCGCCCGCGGGGACTTTTTACCGGGGAAAAGCTCCCGTTGGGCACACGGCTAACAGGGCTGGCGCTCGGGCACGGCGGAAGTTTAAGCCTTTTTTTTTTTTCTTTTATTTTTTCCTTTTTTTTTTTTTTTTTTTTAATAACTAATTTTGATGTAACAACATCGGGGCGCAGAGCCGCGGGAGCGCGCCGTGGGGAGGGCAGGGCCGAGAGCCAGTTCGGGTAAAACAGCCCTGCACCCTCAGGGAGTTGCGTGACCCCGAGCCGGACCCGCCGGGCGGCCGCGCAGCCGAGCCTGGGCATGGCCGGGGGGCCGAGCTGCTCCGCGCCCCGCGCAGGCTCCGCAGGGCGGGCAGCAGCTCCGCGGGCTCGGGGCAGGGCGCGGGGAGGTTGTCCCTGTCCCTGTCCCTGTCCCTGTCCCTGTCCCTGTCCCTGCCCCTGGCCCTGGCCCTGGCCCTGGCCGTGCCTGGTGGCCCTGGGTCCTCTCGGCCCCCTGGCCGTGCCCAGGCTCGGCTGCGCCCCCGGGGCGGCCGAACCGCAGCGCCGGCCCCGAGCGCCGTGCAGCGGGCCCGGGATGCTCAGGAATGCGGAGCCAAGCTCTGAAACGAGCCCGGCGCGGGTGAATCGGTCCCGAAAGGCGAGGGCCGGGCGGCGCGGGGGTCTCGGCCCTTCCCGCACCCCCTGCCCTGGCGGGGCGCTGGGGGCCCGGGCTGGCGGCGGGGCCGGGGAGCCCCAAAGCAGCGGCGGCACCGCCCGGCTCGGCCCCGCTCCGCTGCTGGGCCGCGTTCGGCCTCTGGCCCGGGCCAAGGATGCGCGACCCCCCGCGCAAGGGCCGGGCCCCGCGGCGCTGCGCCCCCGCGTTAGGCAGCGTCTGCCCGGCAAGGAACGGCCTGAAGCGGCGGCCGAAGCGCTGCCGTACCTGAAAACACACCAAAATACCAATTTGCCCGAAAAGACCAATTTCTCCCTCCTGCAGCACGGGAGTTTGTAGAGATTTGCTTCGGTTACACCGGGCATAAATTATGCCCGGTGTAACCCAGCTCGTTGGTAAGGAAGGCGCCTTCCAACAATAAAAATTGAAATATGGAGCTTGGCGAGCTGCGGGGACCCGGCCGAGCCCCCCGAGAGCGGGGCCGGGGCCGCCGCTCCCCGCTCCCGGCTCAACTTCCCGCTGGGAAAGTTTGTGCGGTGGGAAGCGCGGAGCTGGGCGGCTCGGGGCCGGCCCGCGGCCGAGGAAACAGCGAAATTACCAAAATGACGCTCTCCAACTTGGGTGATTTAAACCGTGAAATGAGAAATAAACAAGAAATAATAATAAGGAAAAAAAAAAAAAAGCGAAATGACTGAGATAATAGTCCCGAGGGGATTGTCCCGAGGGGGAATAAATAAAATAATAAAGTTTCGGGGAATACTCTCAGGGCGGTGGGAAGCAGGGGATCGGTTTTAAGGCCGGCACAGCGCGGGGCTCCGTGTCCGGCCGCCGTGCGGGGCAGGAGGACGCGCTGCGGGGCGGTGCGGGGGGCGCGGAGCGGGGCCGGGCCGGGGGACAGCTGGGCTGCGGCCATCTGAGCGGCTCCGCCGTGACATCTGGGAGCCCGCTGGTGTGTGGCACGCGCATCGCTTGATGTCGCTATTTAAATGCAAATTTGCGGGGGGATCACTGAAGCCTCACCCCGTAAATTCACACAAAAGGGAGACTTGGCGCCGGAGGAGGAGGAGGAGGAGGAGGAGGAGGAGGAGGTGGAAAAGGAGGAGGAGGAGGAGGGCCGCGGAGCCGGCAGGGCTCGGGCCGCCCCCCGCAGCCGCGCACACCCCCCTGCCCGCCCGGCGCAAGGTGCGCGGAGAGCGGGGCCGCGCTCCCGCTGCCCGCACCGGCCCCGGGACCGGGGAGGGGGCCCGGCCGCCGCTTCCCTCCCTCCTTCCCTCCCTGCCGGGCCGGCGGAGCCGCGAGGAGCTGCCGGGGGCGGGCGCCCCGCGGGATGCCGGCCTGCGAGCGGTGCGGGGCGGTGCGGGCAGCAGCAGCAGCAGCAGCAGCAGAGCCCGGGCGGGCTCCCGGCCGCCGGCAGCTCCAGGCAGCCAGAGTGACACAAAAAAAAAAAAAAAAAAAAAGGAAAAAAAAAAAAGATAAAGTTGGTGAATGATAAAGACCGTATTTTCCACGCTTTGGGTGCAGGACCAGATGATCTAGAAAATGAGCTGAAATAGATTCAGGCTCAGAGCCTGTTGTGAGGAGCAGCTGATTCCCCCATTCCTGGCCAGATGGCTTCTGAACACAGATTTGCATTCATTTTCGCTTAATATCGTCCAAAATAGTGGGGCAGCTGCATTTGTTGTCAAAAAGGTTTAAAACTCCCTTTCTTTCTGGGGCAGGATCGTTACCTTATGTGATGGGCTTATGGAACTTTTTTTTTTCCTCCCCTCCTTAGTCAACAGTATCAGATTTAAAAGGATTTGTTTTAAAACCTTCTAATTTGGTAATCAGATTTAAATCGCCTTGGCGCGTGTAATCTGAATTAAAGATACTGTAAATGATTTTAAGCTTTCGTTAGCGGAGGGGAAGCACCAAGTTCGGCGTTGTTCATTTAAGGAAAAATCTTGCAATAATAGCGGCGTTGGGCGTTTTTTACCTTATTTTTAGGAGGGAGCTTTTTGCGGGCTGGGGGCACCCGCAGCCCCCGGCGCCCGCTCCAGGTCCCCAAACGTGTCCGTGCCACCAAATGCCACCGCGAGCATGGCATTGTTTGGGAACTTTGGTATCTCTCTCTGCGCGATAAAAGTGTTTGGGTTTGTAATCTGCTCTACTGTACCTCAAAAGCTCCGGGCTGATTATGAATACAGGAATTTTCTTTCAATTTCTCATGAATAGTTTCCATACACTTTGATTTAAGGTTATTAACATTCTATAGACAGTGGCATCTTTAATATGTGGCGATCGCTTCTAAAGACTAATCTCATTACCCTCAAATAGTCATAAAATATGATTTTATTATACTTACGTATTTAATTAGACGGCCAGCAATGTAATGGATTTTGAGATCGGGTAGAGCAACAGCTTTGATAATTCACTTATCTTTGGCAATAGTCATTAACCCCCAACACCAGCAAAATAGATTGCTTTCTAACACATCCTTTTTTTTTTTTTTTTTTGCCCTCTTTTCCCTCACCCCTTGGAGAAAGGGGATCCTGATAACGCAAATCGGACTTTCGATTTTCACCCATTCATTCAGATATGAACGCCGATTTTCCCCGAGTTCGGGAGATATTAACGCGGGGACGTGGGAAATTCACAAAAATAAATACCAAAAAAATAAAAAAGAGATTATTAAAAAAAAAAAATAGTACAAGGAAGTCGTAGCCCACACTGGGCGGAAAAGGCTCATCACTTGAGGAGAAGATATATAGACGACATGTAAATATATAAAAAATATATCAATATGTATAAAATATCAGTATATGTAAGAATATCAGTATATATAAGAATATCAGTATATATAAGAATATCAGTATATGTAAGAATATCAGTATATATAAGAATATCGATATATTTAAAAATCAATATATTAAAAAATCAATATATATCAATACATAAATATATATACACATATAAAAATGTATATAAATACATAACAAGAGCTGGAAATCTATATTTCTATGGAGATACACAACCACGGGTGGCCAGGGCGGACCTAGAGCCGGGGCTGGCTCTGCGTGCGCACAGCGAGTGTCAGGCACAGGTATCCCCGGCCGTGTCCGCTCCGCATTTATAGCGCGGGGGCGCACCCGCATCCCCCGCTTTGTCCGGCCCGAGCCCCGCCGCGACCCCTCCACGCGGGTCAGCCCCGCGCGGGGCCGCCATCCCTCGGGGGCCGAGCCGGGCCCGTGTCGCTGTCGCTGTCGCTGTCGCTGTCACCGCCGTGGCCGGTGGGGTGGGTGGGGGGGGGCCGGGGCCGGGGCCGGGCGCGCCGCCGGACCCCGCGTTCCATATATGGGCGTGGCCACGCCCCCTCGGCCACGTCACGGATGACGCCACGTCTCCCGCGGCGGCGGGGGCCCGGCTCCCGGGGAAGGGGCGCGCTCCTCGGGGAGGGAGGGCCGGGCTCTGCGCGCCTCCGTCCATTCCGCGAGCCGCCACGGGCCCGCGCCCCGTTCTCCCGTGTGCCCGGCAACACCTCCGCGGTAATCAGGATTTTTTTTTTTTTTTTTCCCCCCCGTTTATTTGTCTTTTGGAGCAGGAGAGCCTTGCCAGAAAGTGGTCGATTCAGCAGTGTCCTGAAGCTTTTTTTTTTTTGCCGAGCCGGTTTTTACTAGGATGACACCACGTTGAGCGCGTCTGCAAACAACAACAACAAAAATATTTATTCTTTTTTCCCCCCCTCCCCCCTTAAAAAAAAAGCCACCTCGCAGTGTCGCCGGCTGCAGTTATACTTTTTCCTTCTTTTTTTTTTTTTCTTTTTTTTTTTTTTTTTTTTTAACCACCAAACTGGAACGCCATCCAACTCGCCGCACAGAAGTACTCAGTAAATTGTTTATGTCGTGCCAATACAGGACAGATTGAAGAAGGAAGCAAGACTTGAACTGGGCTTTTCTCCTACTGATCACAGGGAGTAAAGTCATCTCTTATATTCCAGTCGCCAAGGAGAGAGAGAGAGAGAGAGAGAGAAAATCAAGCAACAACCAACCCACCCCGTATCTGACATTTCCCTCAATTTTAACCCCTTTTGGTTAGGAGCTGGTTTTGCCCAAATTTGTTTTAATGTTTGGGATTCAGGAAAATATACCAAGAGGTGGGACGACCATGAAAGAAGAACCGCTGGGCAGTGGGATGAACCCCGTCCGCTCATGGATGCATACTGCTGGGGTAGTGGATGCTAACACGGCCGCCCAAAGGTACGTCTGCCAAATCCTCTCCCGGCGGTTTTCTCCTCCTGTATTTCTCATCCCGGCCGTAAATCCCCCCCCCCCTTAACTCCCCCCCCCCGCCCGCCCCGTATCAGTTACAGCCTCCCCGCTCCGCGCCGCTCCGCGCTCCCCGCATCCCCCCGCATCCCCCCGCGGCCGCGGAGCCTGCGCGCCCCTTCCCGCCGCTCTCACCCACGCCTTGTCTTGTTTTCTCCCGCAGCGGCGTGGGGCTGGCTCGGGCACATTTCGAGAAACAGCCGCCTTCCAATCTCAGAAAATCCAATTTTTTCCACTTCGTCTTAGCTCTGTACGACAGGCAGGGACAGCCGGTGGAGATTGAGAGAACAGCTTTTGTGGACTTTGTGGAGAAAGAGAAAGTAAGTCTGCCAGTTTTCTCAATTTTTTTTTTTTGTTTTTTGGGGTTTTTTTTTTACAATTTTTTAAGCGTAATTGAGTGGAGCGGAGCTCATTCCCAGCACGGCAGCTCTCCCGGCACTCCAGCGGCGCCCACGCCACGTGCGGCTCCCCCCCGGTCTCACGGCCGCTCCGAATAAACCCCGGGGTTACAAACTTAGCGCCGCGGCCCCCGACTTATTTGAAACACCGGGAAAAACGGCAAAACATGACATATTTGCACCGAGCTAATGACATCATCAGCGCTCCACACCGGGAGAAAAAAAAAAAAAAAAAGAAAAAAAAAAAAAAAGGTGACCGTGGGCTGAATTTCTGCAAACTGTTAATTCCGAGCCGCTTCAGGGACGAGAAAAATGGGCAGCAGGAGGAGGGCGATATTTTTCATGCTAAATGTAATTATTTATCGTTACTTGCAGGAGCCAAACAATGAAAAAACTAACAATGGGATTCATTATAAACTTCAGTTACTGTATAGCAATGGTAAGTTGTCGTTCTCTCATTTTTGAGCGTCCGTGTGCCGCAGAAAAGTCTGATTTTTCCTGCCGAGGCCTTTTTTGGGGGGGAGCAGGGGGATAAAGGGTAGAAAGATTTCGAGATTAAAATTACACGCGTGTAAACACGGCTCTTTCCTTGGCATATAAGGAAAACAAAACATAAAGGATCGATAAGTCAATGGTACTTCACATGATTAACCGGTTGGGCTTGAAGTGGAAAGTAAAAAAGGGGATCGATGGCTGCTCGGCCACAGCGCCACTTTTGAGGCCCTTTTTTTTTGAGTTTGGGGATTGATGGTGATTCTCGGGATGGGGTGAGTGCGCAGAGCGGAGCCCCGGCCCGGCGGAGCCGCTTCCTCGGGGGCGGAAAACCCGCGGGGGCCGCTCCGCGCCCGCGCCCGGGGTCCCGCGCGTTCCCCGGGGCCGCAGCCGGGGGGCCTGGCTCGGTCCCGGCCCCCGGGCTCAGCACAGCTCCCTCACCGGCCCATTCCTGACTAATTTTTATCAGTATTGTTTTGGGGTTTTTTTTTTTTAATTTTGAATTTTTCCCTGCAGCCGGCGCGGGGCCGATCCCTGCCCGCTGCGGTTAATTGCCTGACCTCATCCTTTCCTTGTGGGACTGGGGGGGGGTTCGCTCCCGAAATCCTGATCGGAATTTTGTCTGTGCTTTGCCTCGGCAGGCGTCAGGACAGAGCAGGACCTGTACGTTCGGCTAATAGACTCCATGACCAAACAGGTGAGAAAGTTTCCGCTTTCCTGGCAAGTTTGTGCTGTGCCCGTGCTGGGAAGGGCGGGGGGCGAGCAAACCGCGGCTACTTTTAATTGAGCGGAGCGGGTAAATCAGGGAGCTGCTGCCTGAGATCCCCATTACCGGAGGATATTTGGGAAAGAGAAAACGGTGTGCTGTTGCTTTTCGAGGCAGCGTTGAGATCATTCAGTGGTGTGTGTGGCATGGAGGACAACGTCATGGGAACAGATGTTTGATATAATTAATTTAGCGAGGGAGAAAGGAAAGGGGAAAAAAAAATCCCACCGAGTTACCCAGATTTATTTTAAAATGCACTTTTCCCTCTCTGTAACTTTTTTTTTATTTTATTTTTTTTTTGGCGATATTTTTCCTCGGTGAGGAAAGGGCAGCCCTTTCCCCACACTCAGAAACTGGCCGGGATTAGTCCTTTTTCTTTTATACCGCGACCATCCAGTAAGGCGAGACGTTTATTTGGATTTAAAAGTTAAATGTGCTGAGGTGAAAAGTCATCTTGTTCTCCTCTAGTCCATATTCACCTCTCAGCCCCCCATCTCCATAATTCAAACTCCATGCTCCAGGGGTCACCCAAACCCGTCCATTTCCCTGAGATCAGCTTCTGTTTCTTCCTCAAACCTCTGTCATACCTTGTAAATAACATAATTACAAGCAGTTCCTTATTAAATTATTTAACCTGTCTTGGTCAACTTTTCCGATGATAACTACGTGTTATCAGCGTTGCACCACAGCAATTATAGACACAGAGCTTGGGATTTAATCAACTTTATTTCTTTTTTCATTATTTTAATTTTTTTTTTTTCCGGAGAGACATTTCACTACTTTAATTTTTTTTTTTTTTTTTTGTAATTACTATTTGTTAAAAATCTTTTGGGGGAATAGGGAGGAAGGTGAGAATGGGGAACAATTTCCAGTGTTCTGGAAATCAGATCCCAGCGATGGAAATTAAAACCATTCCCCCAATGTGCCGGGCTGGAGCAGCGCTGCCTGCTCTGCCCTGCCGGCCGAGGCCAGCCTGCTCACATCCATTATTTTTGGGAACTCTGCAGCCCCCGAGGCACGGGCAGCAGAGTCCCCCGGGTCAGGGTGGGCCCCGCGCAAGCTGCGCGCACGGCCGCGCTGCCAGCCCGCAGAAACTTTCTGCTCGTGCTGCCCAAAGCCGGGTTGGGCGTAAAAGCCTCCAGCAGTAAGAGTGGGATTGCCTCCCGGAGAAAAGCAGAGCTGACAGGCCAAGTACAATTACTCTGACAAAGACGGAGGCGTCGTACCCTTCAATAATTATTTCGCTGGGTTACA